>NC_054388.1:114951371-115093871 GCF_017654675.1 Xenopus laevis | reverse complement strand
ATCTGGACCTCAACAGACTAGCGGCTTTCTACATTCCTTCCACATCTAAAACATATTATAGCTCCTAGTATTCAATCCAGATCTAATGTGTGTCAGTCTCCCAATATTCCATCCCAATGTAGAGACAGAATTGTTCTCCAAACATCCTGAGATCCAGAGCGACCCATTTTGTATAACATCCCATCCATCTCTACAGCAACTTGTTTTGCACATCATTCCATCCAGATCTGGATCACATCATTTCTGTAACATTCCATTAAGTTCTAGATGAATTACTTCAATGCAGGAACTCATCGCTCTTCTCTAGTCACATTGCAGCTACTTATCCTTGTACAACAATGGAGATCTTATTGGAAACTCCAATTCCATCTCTTCCCCCTGGATCCGGAGCCCAGTACTTCATAACCTTCTTACGTAAAGCACTGCGTATCTTGACAGCGCTATATAAATAAATGATGATGATGATGATGGTGGAACGCATCCCTCTTGTGTAGCTCTGCAGAGCAGGTCTTCATAAACTCCCAGCTAATTAGCAGAACCTTCCTTCCCAAACTCCCTGCCGTGCTGCAGAGCATTGCTTCCAACCTTCCTATGTTGCTGCAGAACATCCCTCCCCAAACTCCCTGCAGTTCTGTAGAGCAACAAACGGATCTGATCATTCCCTTCCCTGCCATTAATGTTGATATTTAATGACAATGGGACAGGGATAGGATCCTGCACTTGTTTCCCACTTGACTTTCTTATTGAGTTTCTCATTGCCTATCTATATGTCTTATATCCAATGACTGTTATATATAGTCCTGCATGCTGCCTGATCCACATGCACACGGCGAGGGTCAGCGACCCCTTCTTTGCCCTGTCTGGAGGAAGATGGAAGAGGTGATTCTGAGTAGAGAGGGAGACAACTGACACTTGGATCCAGTCTCCCTATTTCTGACATGTTCTGCTCCATTTCACAGCCCAAGAGTGCGGTGCCCAAGCTCCACTTTCTATTCCGATCCATTTCCTTGTAGCTATTGCATTCAAGCAACATACGGTTTTAATGACCAGCCAGGGACCAGTATTTGAATATTCCAAAGATGCCGCACACCCCCCCTATGTGCCTGTTCAGCGCAGGGGCCACCAGGTGTGTCTGGGACCAAGTGCCAACAACTATTTCATATTGAGGATCAGCAATTCATCAGCTTTTCTGCAAGAATTACATTTATGTGCCTTGGACTGGAAAACCCTCTGGATCTGATTTGGGTAGAGATTGTAATTACAAGAGGTTGTACTCTACTCTACTGGTCGTTTACTAAATCACAATAGACTTTAGTCTTACAATGATATCCCTCCTGGAAGGAATGAGAAAGCTCAAGGGCTTCCAACACTGGGGCAAATTCACTGAGCCGCGAAGCGCCGAACGCTAGCGTTAATTCGCTAGCGTTTGGCATTTTCGCTACTGCGCAAATTCACTAACGAACGCTGGCGTAGTTTCGCTAGTGTTACTTCGCAACCTTACGCCAGGCGAATCTTCGCTAGCGACGAAACTACGCAAATTCACTAACTTGCGCAGTGTACTGAACGCTACCTTTTACGCTAGACTTCCTTCGCCACCTCAGACCTGGCGAAGCGCAATACAGTAGATAGGGATTGTTTCAAAAAAAGTCAAAATTTTTTCTAAGTCCCAAAAAATGCTGGTGTGTTTTCTACATGATGGCTGATAGGCTGAAAAAGATTGAAAATTTTTTGGGGCTCCCCTTCCTCCCCCCCTACATTTCCTGACTCATGGAACTTACCTATACAGTGGGCACATGTGTAGGGCAAAATAACATTTTTATTTGCAGATTTGAAGGTTTTCTAGGCATTTGTAGTGCTGATACGTTTTTCTCCATTGAAATTTGAATTTCGCGCCGTATGCAAATTAGCCTTCGCTAGCGTAACTTCGCTTTATATAGCGAATCAACGCTAGCGCAACTCCGCAACCTTACGCTACCCCTGAGCGCAACTTCGGATTTTAGTGAATTTGCGGAGCCCTGGCGAAACTACGCCTGGTGAAGTGCGGCTGGCGCAACTTCGCATCTTAGTGAATTTGCCCCACTGTGTTGAACTGTTTGCCACAAGCAGGCGACATGAGTCATTTGTCTGGGGAAAAACTGATGTAAATGAAAAGCAAATTAATAGCAGTGTTAGGGCAACATGAGAAAGACTCTATATAAGAACATACGATTATCTGTCGTTTATCAGAAGTCTGGGGAGTGAACGTGGATTCCAATGAGTTGCCCAAACACTAGCCCTGCAGCCTGAGCCCACCAGTGTCATTCACAGCCAACCCTACACTCACATATACACTGCACAGCCACATTTTACTAAATGAGCCCAAAATAGGATTTAGTAAACAAGCACTAATATATATATATATATACACACATTTATTGACACATATAAAAAGTAGAATTTCTCGAGACCTTTGCAAGTGTGAGGGGCATAAAGCAAGTAGTAAAGTACAGTCAGAGTGCGATGTAGGAGGGCTGCTGGGAGTTGTAGTCGGTTTATCCTTATCAATTCAGCTGTCTCTCTCTCTCTCTCTCTCTATCGTATCTTTATAGACCTGTTATAGGGTGGGGTGTACGGGGTCACCGAGAATGTATTTTTATTACACTAATGTTCTTGCAGGAAAACAAAATGTTACAATTAATAATTAAAAAAAAAAGTGCATGTGACGTGAACTGGAGATGTTTGTATATTCGGCACATTTTTGTATGGATCGAGCATGAAATAAACTATTTATGCATGAAACTTTCCTTGTTATTTTAACGAGGTTTAAGCAATTGGTACAGTATTTATCATTAGAGAATACAGATCACTCACAGTCTTTTCATCCAGAATTAAACGACCCCTGATCATGTAAGAACTGAGTTTATTGATATTGGAATCACATTGGAATCACAAGGAACATGTGACTGATAATTCATATACAGAATCTCAATCCTTCACTAGGATAAAACTGGTTTGTCTTCACAGTGTTTATATGTATATATGTCTGTATATCAGCGATGCACCAAATCCACTAATTTGGATTCAACTGAACCCCTGAATCCTTCACGAAAGATTAGGCCGAATACCGAACTGAATAAGAATCCTAATTTGCATATGCAAATTAGGGGTGGGAAAACATGTTTTACTTCCTTGTTTTGTGACACAAATTCACGGAATTTCCCTCCCCGCCCTTAATTTGCATATGCAAATTAGGATTTGGATCGGCCGGGCAGAAGGATTCGGTTCTGTGTGTGTTTGTGTGCGTGTGTGTGTCTGTCTGTGTGTCTGTGTGTGTGTGTGTCTGTGTGTGTCTGTGTGTGTGTTTGTGTCTGTGTGTCTGTGTGTGTCTGTGTGTCTGTGTGTGTGTGTGTGTGTCTGTGTGTGTCTGTGTGTGTGTGTGTGTGTCTGTGTGTCTGTGTGTGTGTGTGTCTGTGTGTGTCTGTGTGTGTGTGTCTGTGTGTGTCTGTGTGTCTGTGTGTGTGTGTGTGTGTGTGTGTGTCTGTGTGTGTGTGTGTCTGTGTGTGTGTGTGTGTGTGTTTGTGTCTGTGTGTGTGTGTGTCTGTGTGTGTGTCTGTGTGTGTGGGGGGGGGGGGCTCAGCACAGAACCACGAAGTAGATGAGTTAAGCCGAGAGAGAAACCAGGAAAGTACTGATCTCAGCTTTGTGCAAGTGGTAACAACAATATTTTCCCTCACTTGCACTTTATCTGCCAAATTGCGGGTGACATAACATTGGATTGGTGTCTGTTTGAATTGCAGGGGGTGAAACACATAATATAGAGCGAGTGACAGAAAAAGCAGGAGAAGGAAGATTTTGGCACAAACACAATTCTTATCTTTTCCCACTGGCCATTCACACTGATACCAATTCAAAGGCAGTTTTTGACCACATACCATGTGCCATTACCCGTGCCATTACCCTAAGCTTGTTTGGATATTCTCATCTGAAAAGCAAAGAGGAGACATTTTGCATAAAATATAAAAACGTACCAGTACATTATACTCATTTAGATATATAAGAATTGTGCTTAAAAAAGTAGTGTTTCAGGCTGATTTATTGAATATTTCTGCAAAAACCCCTAATAATCCCTCCCTTCTCTTCCACTTGCTGCTCCCTGAATTCCCAGGCTGTGCACTCAGCTCACTGCACTGTAGGACAGGAACCAATCAGCAGCTAGCAGGACCTGATAGGGAACTGAAGCCTGTCTGTGCTTGTGTGACTGCAGGGCTGTGATTGGCTGTCCCCCTCCTACTGTGCTTCTGCCAGGGACACGCCCACCCCTCATTTGAAACACAGACAGGGACCAGAGAACATTTAGAAGGAGCTCCAATAAAGGGGCTATTGCAAAGGAACCCTATGTGTAAGTCATTCATTTTCTATTTGGATATAGAATGACTTTAAACATCCAACAAACTATAAACTGGAGTTTCTGTGCATCTTTGGTTGCTCGGTTATGTTCTCATGTGGGTCATAAATACAGAGGCTCCGCAGAATAGAATATAGATTTAATAAGACACTTAATATTAATTTATTAGGCAATAAAGTTAAATGATACATTTCCAATAACATGTTTGGCAAAGAGACTTTTAAAGTTCAAAATCCCTTCAACGTAATGCTATATTGAGTAATTAAAGGACAAGTTCGCCTTTCTTTAGGCATTTTTGACCCAACTGTATTTTGATATGCGCGTTGTTCCAAAAATATCAGCTTGGCCAACTAAGGTCTGTTAGTTTGGGTATGAAAAGGTCCAATAGGAAATCGGATTGGATGATGTGCAATAAAGCAACAGGCACAGTAGACCAAGTAGCTCTGGTCACGAAGGATTTACAACTCTGGATTGTTATGGTCACGTAACTACTTGGTGTCTGCTTTAATGATACACTACCTCTTTTATATGCCCATTCCTATGTAACCTACGTTCTGTACCTTTATTTAGTATTATTATGAAATCATACACTGTACCTAATCTCCTATATGTAATATGCTTTGAAATCAACCTAAACCGCCAATTCCATCACCAGGTTGGCCAAGGAACCCCAAATGTCATTTTGGCCAGTTTTTACCTATGGAAATGAACTAGATAGAAGCTCAGTTGGAAAGACGCAGAGCAATAGTCATCCAGTTGGGCTGGAAATTGCTACACTATCAGGCCAAGTCAATACTTTTCTTAAAGGAGAAGGAAGGCTACTGATGCAGTTTGTTGCTATAGATTAGTCACAATAATGCAAGCTATAACACTATATTTATTCTACAGAATGCTTTACCATACTTGAGTAAACAGCTCTAGAAGCTCTCTCTGTTTGTTTAGGATAGCAGCTGCCATATTGGCTTGGTGTGACATCACTTCCTGCCTGAGTCTCTCCCTGCTCACTCATAGCTCTGAGCTCAGATTACAGCAGGGAGGGGAGGAGGGAGGGAGAGAGGAGCAAACTGAGCATGCTCAAGCCCTAGCCCTGGAGGTTTAAGCTGAAGGCAGGAAGTCTGATACAGAAGCCCATGAGTACACAATAGAAGGAAAGAAATGTGCTGTTTCTATTGACAGAGGACTCAGAGCAGCATTACTTTGAAGGTTTACTGGTGTATTTATATAGACCTTTCTAATAAAGCTTACTTAATTTTAGCCTTTCCTTCTCCTTTAATGTCTGCAGAGAAACAGTTCTCACTTTCAAAACATCGGCACATTTAATGTAACACGACTGGGGACAAATAACCGGGGATGGAATAGCCAACAGGTCACACAGCCAGTCCTGTATAAACAGCAGCTCCTGCTCATAGTAACCCAACAAATCCGGCACATGTTTTCATAAGAACTTCAAGCGGCGTCTCTTCCGCTGTTCCTGAACCCCAACTTCCAACAACCCTCGAGGCTGTAAATTGAAGGCCATTACATGGGTTTGAAATTCTTTCCCCCACATATTTCTTTTACTTACACTTGGGATTATCTTATTAGTAATTGGGAATAACGAGAGCGCATTTGTAATATTAGGTTTAACGGTTAGTTTACATTAGCCGCAAATGCCTACATTCCGAGGATATAAAGAGATCTCCAACCTGCAATGTTCCAAGAAATACTGAGCACCCACAATTCTCTTTAATGCTGTTAGAGGCTGCAGGGAGTTACGGTATAGTTTAAATACAGTGAGAGGACTGCGGGCTAAACATTTCTGAATCCTGTAACCAATAAGAAAGCTGGAGGCCAACAGTTGACATAATGGAGCCTCATCTAATAAATATTCTGCTTCCTTTATCCCGAGCTCTCAGCCATGTATGAGACGGAGCAATGTCTCCTGATTATCAGAGGGCACCCAGGGTTTCTAGAACATAAAGATGACAGACATCGTATCAAAGGCTATTGTGATACTAAACTCTATAGTTAGTATAGATATGGGTATATATCATTTATGTGACAGTAGGGAGGGGTGTGTGTATGGGGCTGGGTTTTACTTTGGAGGGGTTGGACTTGATGGACTTTAGGTGGCCATAGACGTAACAATTACGATCTTTCTTGGAAAAGATGTTTCCAAGAAAGATCATTCGTTTCAATACACACGTGTAGAGCTGAATCGTCAGATATACAGGTAGATATACGGGAAGAAACAATAGAATTCTACCTGTATCTGACCATTCAGCACTAACAATGGCCGATGTTTGGTTCCCTTCAAAGGCACCCGATCAAAATTTTCCGTCCAGCCTGATCGACGAGCCGACCGATATCCAAGTCTTCTGCCGATATCGGTCGGCTCTTTTTCCACCATACACGCAACGAATATCGGACGAGAATTCGCTTCGTACGATATTATCTGTGTGTCTATGGCCACCTTTAGTCTTTTTTCAACCCAATTTAACTATGTAACTATGAGGGGATACTTTCCGTATAAGATGTTGCAGTTATGACCTACGAAGTGGCCAGTTATTTACAGCATCGCAGCGTTGCCCCGACTTGTATTCAAATGGGAGACTCTTATGAATTTTCGATTCTTTGCACCTGTAGTCCCAGTACATATTCTCCTTCCATGGCAACAAAAGGGCCTCACTAGATTCATAAGAACCTCAACCAACTGGGACTGTGGAGGAAGAAATATCTAAAACATGTGCCACGTTTTGGATCTCTCTTTTCATTCTCCGGTATGTGTTCTGAGATGAAGAATCAGTTGCGAGTGTCTCGTGAAACATTTCCCACATACAGAACAAGAAAATGGCTTCTTCCCGGTGTGAGTTCTTCGGTGTACAATCAGGTGCGAGCGCTGTGTGAAACATTTGCCGCACTCGGAGCAAGTGAAGGGTTTCTCCCCCGTGTGGATCCTCTGATGTTCCACCACAATGGAGCGCCGCTTGAAACATTTGCCGCACTCAGAACAAGAGAATGGCTTCTCACCCGTGTGTGTCCGTCGGTGCAGGTTCAGCTCCGAGCGCTGTTTGAAGCATTTCCCACACTCGGGGCAAATGAATGGTTTCTCCCCCGTGTGGATTTTCTGATGGCGAATATATTCTGCATGGCGTTTAAAGTTTTTGCCACAAGTCGAGCAGGAGATTGTTTTTTCTTCTGTGTGAGTTATAAGATGGCTGACGAGATCCTTGTAACTAGCAAAGCGTGCGTGGCACACGGCGCAGCAGTACATGACTTGTAACACGGGTGTGCTCAGAGGAGGCGAATACGTGGCGTTACTCTTCAGCTTTTTACTGTATACATGGGGCGGTAGAGCGGATGCTCTTTGGTTGTTTAGGCCACACCCCATCACAGGAGTAGTTATTTTATTTCTCTGTATCTGATCTGCAAGGGGATTAATACTGCAAATTGATTGGCTTCCTCCTTCAAATGAAGTCACTTCCTTTTTAATACCGTTTATGTAACAATTAGCGGACAAGCTGTTCTTAAAGCTGTATCCCATAATAGGAGCAAATGTATTTGTCTTCTTTATCTGTTCTGTCGGGGGATTCACGCTGCAGCCCGAGTAGCTTCTGTCTTCCCTTGAAACCGGTTCCGCTTTTATAGCTCTTGAAATATAATTAACCGCAAATCCAGAATTCAGGCTGTGTCCCAAAGTAGAAGAGGGTGCATCCGTTGCTCGGATCTGGCCTGTAAGTGTTTTAGTACCGCAGTCTAACTGGCTTCGTTTTTTATTCAAAGCCGCATCCGGCTTAATAGTGTTTGATTTATAATCAGGTGACGTGCGGTTTGTCAGGCTGCATATTATGACAGGGTTAGAATGATCTCTTCCCCGGACCTGTTCTGGAACTGGCTCATTGCTGCAGTCTGGATGGCTTCCCCCTGATTCCATACCACTTTCTGTTGGGGGCTGTTTAAATGGAGAAAATACAGGGTTTATGGGATTTTTGTCTCCACAAACAACTGCTCCTTCAGCCACAATCTTGCTCGGTTTGTTTTTAGAAGACCGTTCAGAAACAGCGCCGGCATTATTCTCATCTGAAGCTGAATGTTCACTTTCTGTCGAAGATAAAAGCAAGAGAAGTCAGTTGATGGGAAACGTGCGCAATGCGAAAAATTGGAAAATATCAAATAAAGTTGTTAAACATGATTTGACTTCTGTGAAATCTCCCCCTTTGTCTAGTGCTGCTCAACATTCAATAGGTTGAGGTTGAAACATTCAATAAACAATAATAGAACTACCAGGGTGGGCCAGTCATAATGAAAGGAGCAAAGAGGCCTAGGCTCTTATATCAATCTAATATCAATCACTGTTTTTGGTAGAAATTGTATTTTACATGACAAATCATTTACTAGTAGGTGTAGTAAAGTAACAAACCCAACTGACCCAACAGTCACCCCGTGCATGCTGCTGATTCTGTGTCATTAAATTAATTGAGGCGCCTTCAAACTAATAGCAGTGTTCCAAATAAAAGCTTGTTCCAAATACAAGCAGTGTGAGGTTCAATTAGTGAGCTCATTCATTCTGTGAAAACAGTCAATTCCTTCCCTTATTTAAAGGAGAAGGAAAGGCTGGAGACACTTGGGGGTGCCAAACGTTAGGCACCCCCAAGTGATTGTAGCGACTTACCAAAAACCCAGGGCCGGTGCTCCTATCGGGAGAAATCTGCACCGGCCCCGGGTTATAGGAGCGAGCACCATGGAGAGATCTACTTCCGTCTTCGCACAGCTGCACATGCGCATTTAACTTTAACTTTAAAGTCGGCTTTTTCGTTCAAATGCGCATGCGTCAGTCCGGGGAAATGCGCAGCTGCACGAAGATGGAAGTAGATATCTCCGTGGTGCTCGCTCCTATAACCCGGGGCCGGTGCAGATTTCTCCTGATAGGAGCACCTGGGTTTTTGGTAAGTCGCTACAATCACTTGGGGGTGCCTAATGTTTGGCACCCCCAAGTGTCTCCAGAATTTCCTTCTCCTTTAAGGAAGAAAGGAGCAAATGTTGTGCTGCTGGTTATAGTGCATTTCTCTCTCAAATTCTCACTCAAATGGCTCCTTCCACACATTGTCAAGTATTCAAAAGTTTGGTGGGGGGGAACATAGAAAATGAGAGGCTGCTCAGCTAAAATGATCTCAAATGCTTTAAATGGCAACCAAAACCTGAAAGCCGTTGAAGAAAAGGGAAAATGGCCATTGGAATGTATAGAAAAGTAGCCAAAATGGCAAAGACTCAGCCAATGATCAGCTCCAAGATGATGAAGGAGTAAAGTTACCTGTGATACTGTTATGATTAGAAGGCGACTATGTGAAGCCAAGCTATTGGCAAGAATCCCCTGCTTAGTCCCATTGTTGAAAAAAAGATGTGACGAAATCTTACAGTTTGCCAAAGAACACCCTGACTGGCCTAAGAGAAATGCCTCAACATTTTGTGGACTGATAAAAGCAAGATTGTTCTTTTTGGGTCTATGGGCCACAGGCAGTTTGTCAGATGACCCCCAAGCACTAAATTCAAGACACAGTACACTGAAGCCTCATGATTAATGATGGGGATGTTTCTCAAACTATGGTGTTGGGCCTTTTTATCTCATACCAGAGAGGATCATGGTTTCAATACATCAAAACACTTGAAGAGGTCATGTTGCCTTATGCCAAAGAGGGAATGCCCTTGATATGAGCCCAAACACATCAGTAAACCAGCAACATCTTGGTTCCACACCAACAAGATTGATGTTATGGAGTGGCCCAATCCCCCAATCCAATAGAAAACTTGTGGGTGACATCAAAAATGCTGTTTCTGAGGCGAAGCAAGAAATGTAGAAGAATTGTGGAATGTAACAGATGCCAGAAGTTGGTGGAGTCCATAGAACTCAGTTGTGCAGCACAGAAACACTGCGTATACAACTAAATATTAGTTCCCTCGTTCCAAGGAAAACAACAGCTTGAAACATGTTTCACTTGATACAGTCAATGAGTTGGGAAAGAAGAATGCAAAGACTGTTACCTAATATTCCTTTTTCTTCACTTTCTGTAAAGGAATAAAACAAATGTGATACATTTTTTCATCATGTTTTGATTTGGAATATAATGTGCAGTGTTCCCAATGCATTTGTGTGGAAATAAAAGCTATTATAAGGATTTTCAGCTTTATTCGCTTTTTTAAACACACTGCTATTATTCTGAACACAACTGTATAGTGAGCACCTGTATTGCCTTCACCTAAAGGCGGCCATACACGGGCAGATAAAGCTGCCGATATCAGTCGTTTGGACCAATTTGACAGTTTATCTGCCCGTGTATGGGGGCTTCCGACGGGTCTTCCCGATCGATATCTGACCACGATATCGATCAGGAAGGTTTGATTTTTAACCAATCGACCCGTCGGAGCCCCTTGGCGCATCGTAATTCAATCATTCGGCCATACGGCCGAACGTTCGAATTACCCCCGATATAGCCATGCCAAACGAGCGGATCTTTGAGTCTATGGCCAGCTTAAGTCCCCATTTATTTTGGCACAATTTTCTTTGGAACTTGCACTGGAGGGAGTGTAAATACAGACACTGCAGACTGGCTGGTAGATAATGACCGATAACTGTAGGTAAGAAATATTGATTGGAAAATAACTTTCTTTCTTTAGGTGAAACTGGTCTGTTAGCCAAGTATTATTAAATGTCAAATTTTACTAGATCAAATAAGTCTTTGTTAACCTGTAACCATTACTCACCCAGTGGGCTGAGCTGCTGGGGCTCCTCCTTCCCTCCTATCCCTTCCTCATAAAGGTCCTTGTTTCCTTTTATATAGTCCCACTCTTCCGAGGAAAAATAGATGGAAACATGATGAGTCCTTATGGCAACCTGTCACACACAATGTTCCAGTCATCCCCCAGCCAGAGAAAGGGATTATCACCCACTGTTACTAAACAATAAGGGGCCGCTGTACCCACCTCTCCAGTCAGCAGCTGGATGATGTTGGACATGAGTTCCAGGATCTTCTTGTCATTCTTGTTATTTTCCTTCTGTATGACGGAGCCAGGGGCATGCAGGGCCCCCCCATCATCTGACTTCTTCCTAGGGATGTAGTGCTAAATATTGAAAGGAAGAGAGAATGGTGTTTGAGCTGCAGAGAGACCCCCTTTGTACAGACAGACAGTCTCTTGTCAGTGTGCCAGTCACAGTGCCCCTCACCTCTCCAGTCAGCAGATAGATCATCTCCAGTGTCAGATTCAGGATTCTCTTGTTCCGCTCGTTTTTATCCTCCTTTCCCTTCATCCCTGTGTCACTCGCTTCCTCCCACATTCCCATTGGCTCCTCGTGGGAGGGACTGACCTGGAATATGTTTATGATTAATGGCGGCTGTGCCCAAAATGCGTCAAGCAATACTATGCAGTGTGTCTTTTAAACATGGATGAATAAAGATTTTGGATTTCAAAGTATTCAGGTGTGGGGAACTCCATCCTCTGTTGATCTAGAAGTGACACTGGAATTAAGCACTTACACATTTCTACAGTGGATTTTTCCCAGCAATATCCCCCAAAAGAATTACAGGGGCCCAGGTCCATAGGATCCCATTAAATCTCCCTGTCATGGACACGCTAGCGGCTACAACCCCTTCCCACCTCCAACAGCCGCAGGATGCGCAGGACAGGGATGCGCAAAATCTTAAGTCAATTGCAATGAATCGCCACTATTTCAGCAAGGTAAACTTGTATGAATGCGGGGAAAAGCTTAGCTATGTGCATAAAGGTTAGCACACATAGCCAAGCTGCAAAACTTCCCTCCCCTATACCAGCTCTATAGGATAAGAGGTTCTATACATAGAGCCAGACAGGGTTAAGAATATGCTAGTGGAGTTGTATGCTGATTAGAATACTAGCAAGAATGATACTGCAAGGTTTCTAAATTCACTAACTCTTCCCAACCCTTACTCCTGAATTTAGGGAATATCTAGAATCATACAGATCTTGAAATACAGGAATCCATATACTCCTTTCCCCCAGGCATAGCAGCAGGTTCTGTTGGACTGCCAATGGAATTCTATAAAAGGCACTCAAAGACCATGGTGCCACAGTTACTACAAATATATAACAAAGCCATAAGCTGCAACAATTGTTGAGGCAGCAATTGTTCTGCTCTCTAAACCGGAGAAAGACCCACCCAACTCTGCGAATCCTTCCACCCCACATCACTTCTAACTACAGATGTCAAAATATATGCTAAGATACTCCCCAAGAGGCTAGGCAAAGTAATAATGCAGATAGTCCACCCTGACCAAATACAGTTCATCCCAGCAAAAACATCAAACCTAAATAAGAGAAGGCTGTATCTTAACCTCTCCATCCAATAAGACAACCCAGGAAGTAATGCTGTTGCGGCCTTGGACATTGCCAAGGCATTTGACTCAGTGGAGTGGCCTTACCTGTGGCAGGTTATGGCCGCCTTTGCCATTGGCCCGAAATTCATAAAAATGGCCCAACTCCTCTACAAAAACCCCAAAGAAACCCTACGTTTTTAATTCCCTAAGCACCCCCAGCTTCCTGCTCACTAGAGGAACAATGCAGGGCTGCCCCCTTTCCCCCCTACTCTTTACTTGATCCTTTTGCCCAGGCAGTATGTGACCAGCCTCAGATTAGAGGCTATGAGTGGGGTGAACACATTGAGAAAATTCAGCTTTATTCTGACGATACCCTGCTATACCTAGAGGACAGGGGACGGTCGCTGCAAACACTAATTAAACTTACATAGGACTTTGGCTCATTGTCAGGCCTCAAGACCAGCACTACTAAGTCAGTGTTGTTCCTGGTTGACAAGCAACATGAGGGAGAACTGCTTGCAGACTGGCCCTTGCAAATTGTAAGCACGTTTACCTACCTGGGCATAAACATCACATTACCACTCCCCAGGCCTGGATTTGTGGAAAGGCCACCTAGGCCTGGGCCTAGGGCGGCAGGATTTTAGGGGGGCAGCATGTTGCCCAACCACACCCACATTGGTTCAAAAACTCTAGGGATGCGTTGGAGATACAATCATTTTTTAAATTTCCCCATTGATGATGAAAATTTGCACGAATAAAGGGGAGAGGACAGGGTCGACGAACGGCAGTGGGCCTAGGGGCGCCTTCTATGTAAATCCGGCCCTGCCACTCCCTCCTTTTCAGACATTGAATGTGGACATGTTGATCCAATGGACGCAAAACAAATTCAAACAATGGGAGTACCTTCCGGTTGGCCCAGCAGGGAGAATACAACGGATTAAAATGTTTATACTGCACACTATGGCACACACCTGTCCCTGTACCCAAAAAAGTATTCACTGGTGTGAACAGCCTCCTTGACAAGTTCATATAGGGTCCCTCAAGGCCATGGTTACAACTTTAATGAGACCTAGAGAAGGAGGTGGTATGGCTCTCTCAGATCTATACATATACTATTTAGCAGCTCACACATGTCCTACCAATGAGGCATCAGGAGCTGTCACCACCGCTCCACCAATTAAGGTGACTAGAAACCCGAGATACAATTTGGCCTGTCCTTCTGGTAATAAAAACTCCACAGTGTCCCGACACCATTGTAGATACACGGAAAGAAAATATCCATTCTATATAAGCAACTAAGCAAACCTCTGTATGTAGCCATTGAAATAAAGGCAAGAGAGGCATGGGAGGAGGAGCTGGTATGATCCCCCAATAAGGAATGGGACACCCCCAAGGTAGACTCGTATAGGCTCTGTTCTGTAAGCTGTTCCAGTTAAATCTACAATTGCACCAAAGGGTTTGTTCATGAGTGTTATACAGTGTGTATGTTGTTGTTACTGTGACAAAGAATGTTCAATAATGTAATAATATTGAGCAAAATAAATAAATAAAAAAACCCTTTACTGGACTTTTCTATAGAACAACTCTGGTCCCTGTGGTGAGTGATATAAAAAAAAGTGGTGGGTGAGTCCTACTACCCCTTGCTTAGACGCACAGGAGGATGCGGGTGACCAATCGCAGCTTTGCATTTAAATAGAAAAGGATCTGATGTAATTTACATATAGAAGAATTGTGCTTAAAAAAGTTGTGTTTCAGGCTGATTTATTGAATATTTCTGCAAAAACCCTAATAATCCCTCCCTTCTCTTCCACTTGCTGCTCCCTGAATTCCCAGGCTGTGCACTCAGCTCACTGCACTGTAGGACAGGAACCAATCAGCAGCTAGCAGGACCTGATAGGGAACTGAAGCCTGTCTGTGCTTGTGTGACTGCAGGGCTGTGATTGGCTGTCCCCTCCTACTGTGCTTCTGGCAGGGACACACCCACCCCTCATTTAAAACACAGACAGGGACCAGAGAACATCTATAGGGAGCTCCAATAAAGGGGCTATTTTTAAAGATAATATAAATTTTAGTAAAAGCAACACCATATATTACTTATAATTGCCTACAAAATTAGGGTTTTTTCATTTATCCTATATGTCTCCTTTAACATGTATTTATATACCGCCATGGTATTTTGCAGCACTGTCCAGCTTTCTGATTGGCTGGTATCCTCCAGTGCTACTTTTCCCTCATTTCTCTGGAGGTGACAATATACACGTCCCCTTGGGTGACTCTGGGCTCAGAGAGGGTTCAACTAATGGTATTTGGCTGACAGGGAGGAGCACTTACTATACCTACAGGGAGATGCCCTAAAACAGATGAAGAATAATGTCAGCGGAGACACAGAAGTCTTCTCCCAAACATGGGATCATTTATACACTGGAACTAGTGACATGGGATCATTTATACACTGGAACTAGTGACATGGGATCATTTATACACTGGAACTAGTGAGCTGCTGCAGAACCTCTTAGGAAGTACTGGGCTAAGCAGCCCCATTGCCTGTGTAGGAATGATACCATAATAATATGTTCTTTATATATATATAGATACACATTATCATAGCCATCATCAGAAGCAGCCTCCCTATCATATATCATATAAACTACTTCTGCTGAGAACTATTTCTATTATTTCATGGGCTGACAGAATATCAGGCCGGGGCAGGATTGGATGCCAGTGACACACACACGGTTACACACACACACGGTTACACATACACATACCTCCCAACATTTTGGAAGTAAAAAGAGGGACACAATTTTTTTTTCGCACGTAGCGCAGCGAATTTTTTCGGCCACACCCCTTTCTGTGGCCACACCCCCTAATTACCATGTTTGTTTACAAATTTTGGCAGGTTATGAAAGTTTGAAAATATTTCTCATTATCTAAACTGTTTTTTTGTGTCTCAAAATTGTTACAAAGTCTCTTATTTGCACCTGTTAGCTGTTCTGGGCTCTCTGCTAAAAGCCAATTAAGTGAGAAACTTTGTTTCTTTTTCTGGCTGTTCAGTGCAGAGAAAAGAGGGACTTTCCAGTACAAATGAGGGACTGCGGGTTGAGCTGTCAAAAGAGGGACAGTTGGGAGGTATGCACACACACGGTTACACACACACACACACACATGACATAAAGAGACAAGCAGGAGACACAGAGCATGTCTATAAACCCAATGGAAAGGATTCCATGCAGCCTCTGTCCCTTACTGACCTGCTCCTGCTGCCCACCTCTGACTTACAGGGGAATCAATTGCTCTGCTGCCTTCAGCTGTCCAGTTGGGGGCGGAGCAAGCTCATTCATTGGCTAAGAGTGGAGGGGGCAGAGCAAAGACAGAGCCCTGGAATCGGATGATTGGATTGTTGGGCAGAGGGGAGGAATAAAGGGAGTTAGGGAACGAGGGCAATTTCCTAGCTAATTTTATAAACGTAAACACAAAGAAATTGTAACTATAAATGGTAACGTTTCTGCACCCCCAGCATAGCTTGTAATCTGGATCAGTTCCCTAAATCAGTCACCCCCTCTCTCCTCCACTGTTGGGGTCTCCCTGCTCTCAGATTCAGCTGCTAAACTGTATTCCCTGCATTCCCAGACCTTGCGTTCCAAGCCTCTTAATTGCAAGAAGCAAAGAGCTTCCCAGTCTCTCCCTATGGACAAAGCCCGGCCGCTGGCAACCCTCATGTGACTTCCTGCAGCCACACACATACAGGGTACAAGCTGATGGCAGGGGATTGTGGGAGTTGTAGTTCAATACATAAAAAATACAGGCTTAGCCTGACGCGTTTCATGCACTTTATCAGTGATGGTAATGTGATACTATAGATGTTCCACTATATATACACCCAACAGTAATGTGATACTATAGATGTCCCACGTTATATACCCAACAGTAATGTGATACTATAGATGTCCCACGTTATATACCCAACAGTAATGTGATACTATAGATGTCCCATGTTATATACCCAACAGTAATGTGATACTATAGATGTCCCACGTTATATACCCAACAGTAATGTGATACTATAGATGTCCCATGTTATATACCCAACAGTAATGTGATACTATAGATGTCCCACGTTATATACCCAACAGTAATGTGATACTATAGATGTCCCATGTTATATACCCAACAGTAACGTGATACTATAGATGTCCCATGTTATATACCCAACAGTAATGTGATACTATAGATGTCCCATGTTATATACCCAACAGTAATGTGATACTATAGATGTCCCATGTTATATACCCAACAGTAATGTGATACTATAGATGTCCCATGTTATATACCCAACAGTAATGTGATACTATAGATGTCCCACGTTATATACCCAACAGTAATGTGATACTATAGATGTCCCACGTTATATACCCAACAGTAATGTGATACTATAGATGTCCCACGTTATATACCCAACAGTAATGTGATACTATAGATGTCCCACTATATATATATACCCAACAGTAATGTGATACTATAGATGTTCCACTATATATACACCCAACAGTAATGTGATACTATAGATGTCCCACATTATATACCCAACAGTAATGTGATATTATAGATGTCCCATGTTATACACCCAACAGTAATGTGATACTATAGATGTCCCACGTTATATACCCAACAGTAATGTGATACTATAGATGTCCCATGTTATATACCCAACAGTAATGTGATACTATAGATGTCCCATGTTATATACCCAACAGTAATGTGATACTATAGATGTCCCACGTTATATACCCAACAGTAATGTGATACTATAGATGTCCCACGTTATATACCCAACAGTAATGTGATACTATAGATGTCCCACGTTATATACCCAACAGTAATGTGATACTATAGATGTCCCACGTTATATCCCCACCAGTAATGTGATACTATAGATGTCCACTATATATATATACCCAACAGTAATGTGATACTATAGATGTTCCACTATATATACACCCAACAGTAATGTGATACTATAGATGTCCCACATTATATACCCAACAGTAATGTGATATTATAGATGTCCCATGTTATACACCCAACAGTAATGTGATACTATAGATGTCCCACGTTATATACCCAACAGTAATGTGATACTATAGATGTCCCATGTTATATACCCAACAGTAATGTGATACTATAGATGTCCCACGTTATATACCCAACAGTAATGTGATACTATAGATGTCCCACGTTATATACCCAACAGTAATGTGATACTATAGATGTCCCCACGTTATATACCCAACAGTAATGTGATACTATAGATGTCCCATGTTATATACCCAACAGTAATGTGATACTATAGATGTCCCATGTTATATACCCAACAGTAATGTGATACTACTAGATGTCCCACGTTATATACCAAACGTAATGTGATACTATAAGATGTCCCACGTTATATACCCAACCAGTAATGTGATACTATAGATGTCCCACGTTATATACCCAACAGATAATGTGATACTATAGATGTCCACTTATATACGCCAACAGTAATGTGATACTATAGATGTCCCCACTATATATATATACCCAACAGTAATGTGATACTATAGATGTTCCACTATATATACACCCAACAGTAATGTGATACTATAGATGTCCCACATTATATACCCAACAGTAATGTGATATTATAGATGTCCCATGTTATACACCCAACAGTAATGTGATACTATAGATGTCCCATGTTATATACCCAACAGTAATGTGATACTATAGATGTCCCATGTTATATACCCAACAGTAATGTGATACTATAGATGTCCCACGTTATATACCCAACAGTAATGTGATACTATAGATGTCCCACGTTATATACCCAACAGTAATGTGATACTATAGATGTCCCATGTTATATACCCAACAGAACTTCACTGTGTCCTAGCTCAGCACAATCATATGGACAACATTGTTACTTATCTATAAGAAATAAGTCTAAACCAACTGGACTTTCATTCCACCCTCATCCGAGCAGCTTCTTACAGTAAAATGAGTGGTATGGGATTTCCCTAAAGGAGACTTATGGTACAAGTCTAGGCAATGATGAATAATATATGTGCCAGCTTTCACTCTGGGCTTAAATGAGCATTAACTGTAAAAATAACCCCAGTTTTGGGCCCACTATTGATGTGCTACAGTCCCTGTCTGTGTTTCAAATGAGGGGTGGGCATGTCCCTGCCAGAAGCACAGTAGGAGGGGACAGCCAATCACAGCCCTGCAGTCACACAAGCACAGACAGGCTTCAGTTCCCTATCAGGTCCTGCTAGCTGCTGATTGGTTCCTGTCCTACAGTGCAGTGAGCTGAGTGCACAGCCTGGGAATTCAGGGAGCAGCAAGTGGAAGAGAAGGGAGGGATTATTAGGGTTTTTGCAGAAATATTCAATAAATCAGCCTGAAACACTACTTTTTTAAGCACAATTCTTCTATATCTAAATGAGTATAATGCTCTGGTACATTCTTATTTTTTACACAAAATGTTTCCTTTAATTAAAAACCAATAAAGGATTGTTTTTAATGAAATTGGCCCGGCTGGTGCTCTGTGCAATGGATGTTGCTGTATTTTGGCAGATAGCATTGAGCAGGATCAACCTTTTATCATAAAGATAAAGTAGTTTTAAGACTAAGCCTTCCTCTCATCTTTTCATCTAAATGTGTATTTCAAGAAAGCAAGGGCACAGCATTACAAAGACAACATATATATATTAACAAACTTACCCATGGGGTATCATTTGCTGCAAACTCATGTTCCTCTCCTGGCCATCCCCAGGCAGCTGTGTCCTTGCAGCCCTGGCCAATCAGCCATTGGATCTTCATAGGGCACACTGCAGAATACTGATTAAATATGCCTCCTTCTGTTTTGCAACCAGTGCCAGACCAACAGCGCCGGATTTCTTCTCTGGCCGCCCCTAGGCCGCGCGGCGCGGCTGGTGTAGTTGAACGGGGACGCGAACGTCCCCATAATGCGGCTGGGCGGCATGCCGTCCCTATTTTTTGTCGCCCTAGGCCCGGGCCTATGCGGCCTTGCCGCATATCCGGGCCTGCAGACCAAAAGGTAGGGGCACCCAAGGCAATCATTGACCTCAAAGTGCCTCCCTCTCTCCCTCATCATATAACCAACATCAGAGAAAGTCCCTCTTCCTCCCCAGCCAACTCACACCACCACTGGTGTCTCGCTGCTCTTATAGTCAAAGTTAAAGTTGGGATAGAACTAGGGGGTGGCAGGCAGAAGAACTATGTGACTAGGGGCTAAGGGTTGCCACCTGGCCGGTAAAAATGATGGTTGATCCCAATGTTATGAATAAATATATAGGAATGCCGGTATTTTTTTCCAGAAAAGGTGGCAACATTTCTAGTGGCCCACACTGTTTCACTCTAAGCACATTTCTCTTCTGCCTAATCCTAACTCCAGTCCCATGTGGAACTACCAATGCCAAGGAAAAATAGACCCCACTGTGCTAGATCTCATGCAGCAGCAGAAGAGGGCTACATATGTTATATACTTGTAGGGGACCAGAGAAATCCTTCCCCTGTTTTTCTGTCTGTGACATCATCCAGCCCAATTACAGGCAGGAGAGCCATCCGATTGGCTGGGCACCCCAGTGTATCCTTGTGAGAGAGGGTGTGCCTGACTTTGAGCCTGTGGGAATACAGAAAGAGCCCATCCTGTCCCTGCCAAGCTGCTAGAGACTCAGAAGGAGAAAGGTGCCATTGTGAGATTGATCCTGCTGCAGAGCTGCCTGTAATCTCAAGTGTGACTGCCTCTGAGAGCACCCCGGTGAGTGAGCCACCCACTGGCACGGATACAAGCATGGGGCCCCAATTTGAGGACAGGTCTTGTGTATGTACCTGCGACGTGAAAGCTAAGGTCCAAAGGGAGAGGTACTTTTGGTACCTGGACTATAAGAGCTCTGGGGAAGAGACATTTCAATTGAACTGAACTGTGCGGTTATTAACCCTTTCCAGAGGATTGGGACTTTGATAATAAAAAAGACTGTGTTGGAGAATGTGTCCCCAGTGCAGGAGTGTATTATGTATTAGATAACAATAGATGTAAATTCCAGTTCCCAGTACTTATCATACACAAAAGGGACTCAGGGACCTTGGATTGCCAAGGGTTATTTGAGATTTAAAGAGACCGTAACAAATTAGGGTTACATACTTAACTCCAAACATAGGAATCCTTTCAATGCTTTATTTTCATATTCCAATTTCTACACTTGGCAGCTCAGCCAATCATCAGCTGGCAGATCCTGTGTTCCAAGCCTCTTCTTCAGCGACGTTTCACCTACTTCCAGTTCCTGTGTTCCAAGTCTCTAGACTCAGGGCACAGATGAGAATTCTCACATTGCAGATACTGCCCTTTCCCTCTCACATAATCCCTTCAGAGGATGTTTACGCTTTGTTTAGAGTGGGAAAGTTTTCTCTAGTCCCTAACACGTTGGTTTGTCTCCGCCCAATCAGCTCTTGGCAAGTCCCGCCTCTCGTGTAGAGTTACAGAAGCAGAGCAGCGAGGGAAACCGGTGAGTGAGGGAGCGGCCTGGGAATTCTCCCGGTTTATTCACCCCCCCCTCCCCTCCCCCGTGCTGTGTCAGCCTGTTCCCTTCATTGTTCCCTTCATTTAACTCTACTGTCCCTGTAACCCCCCCCATCTGTATCTCTGTGTCACCTCCTCACTGTCATTATTATTGTTATTTACCCCCCTCATCTACTTCTGTTTTATACCAACCCCCAACTGTACAGTAGCACCCCCCCTCTCTAATATTATACACCTCCTCTGTATAGAAATGTGTAAGTGCTTAATTCCAGGGTCACTTCCAGGTCAGTCCCTCCCACGAGGAGCCAATGGGAATGTGGGAGGAAGCGAGTGACACAGGGATGAAGGGGAAGAAGAAGAAGAAGGATAAAAATGAGGAGGAGGAGGAGCGGGGGAAGAAGGAGAGAATGGTGAATCTGACACTGGAGATGATCTATCTGCTGACTGGAGAGGTGAGGGGCACTGTGACTGGCACACTGACAAGAGACTGTCTGTCTGTACAAAGGGGGTCTCTCTGCAGCTCAAACACCATTCTCTCTTCCTTTCAATATTTAGCACTACATCCCTAGGAAGAAGTCAGATGATGGGGGGGCCCTGCATGCCCCTGGCTCCGTCATACAGAAGGAAAATAACAAGAATGACAAGAAGATCCTGGAACTCATGTCCAACATCATCCAGCTGCTGACTGGAGAGGTGGGTACAGCGGCCCCTTATTGTTTAGTAACAGTGGATGATAATCCCTTTCTCTGGCTGGGGGATGACTGGAACATTGTGTGTGACAGGTTGCCATAAGGACTCATCATGTTTCCATCTATTTTTCCTTGGACGAGTGGGACTATATAAAAGGAAACAAGGACCTTTATGAGGAAGGAATGAAGGAGGAGCCACAGCAGCTCCACCCACTAGGTAAGTAATGGGTTCTCTCTATCATATACAGAGCATGGAATCTATGAATGAAGTTTCCTTTTAAGAGACATGGAAAATGTAAACTTGGGCATCTATTTTGACCCAGTTAATAATCATCAGGCACCAAGCTATCCTACTGATTTAAAAAGAAAAATGCGTTATTAAGGGAGACATATTGTGTGAACATCAAGAATGAGGCAGTGATCATACTATACTATTTTACATATAGACAAAATGAGCTGAAAAATTTGAAATTTTAGGTTTATTTATTGAATATTTCTGCAAAACCCCTGCTGTTCCTGCTGCCTCTTTTCCCAGGCTATGCAGGGGAGCTGGCGGCACTCAGCTCACTGCACTGTAGGACAGGAACCAATCAGCAGCTAGCAGGACCTGATAGGGAACTGAAGCCTGTCTGTGCTTGTGTGACTGCAGGGCTGTGATTGGCTGTCCCCCTCCTACTGTGCTTCTGGCAGGGACCGTTAGGACACACCCACCCCTCATTTGAGACCTGGACAGGGGCCATAGCAAATCTATAGGGAGCGCCAATAAAGGGGTCATTTTAAAGATTTTATTTTTTAACTTTTAACCTTGACTCCTTTATGTAAAAGTCATTTTACATAAAGGAGTCAAGATGAACAGGCAGATATATATCTCTGATCAAATATAAATAATTGTCTCTATTCTTCTCTTTAGCAGCCTGTGAATATAAAGATGAGAACAATGTTACAGCACATACTGAGGCAACATTAGGCTGTAATAATGATGGAAATTTCACTGAAATGTCTCCAGTGGAACAGCCTCCACCAGCCAATGGGATTAAAGAGGAAGTGGCTTCATGTGAAGTGGGAAACCAATCAGATTGCAGCATTAATAAATGTACAGAACAGATACAGGGGACAGATACACCTACTCCTATCATGGGATACAGAATGAATAACAACTTGTTAGAGAATTATATATCAAATGCTATCAAAGAGGAAACTGCTTCATGGGAAGAGGGAAACCAATCAGATTGCAGCATTAATCCAATTACAGAACAGATACAGGGAACAGACACACCTGCTCCTATCATGAGATGCAGCCTGTTCAGAATCCCATGTAATAAATCTGATGAAAGTGCAGATACATCCCCATATAAATCTCACATAACAAAAAAAACATTACATAAAAAAAACAGCTGCGTTGTAAGTCATAAAATAACCCCCATAGGAGAGAAACCAGTTTCTACTTCTGAATGTGGGAAATATTTTATGAAATCATCAGAACTTTCTGTCCATCAGAGAACTCACACGGGAGAGAAACCATTTCCTTGTTCTGAATGCGGGAAATGTTTTATAAATCAATCGACGCTTGCACGTCATTACAGAACCCACACGGGGGAGAAACCATATCCTTGTTCAGAATGTGGGAAGTGTTTTGCCTCGTCAACATATCTCCGTGACCATCGGAGAATCCACACAGGAGAGAAGCTTTCCTCCTGCTCAGAATGTGGGAAATATTTTTTAAATTGTTGGTCACTTGCCCGTCATCACAGAACCCACACAGGAGAGAAACCCTATTCTTGTTCTGAGTGTGGGAAATGTTTTGCCATTTCATCAGACCTTGCTGGCCACCGAAGACGAACCCACACAAAGGAGAAACCTTATTCCTGTTCTGAATGTGGGAAATGTTTTACGAGCACGGCCGACCTTACTGTCCATCTGAGAATTCACACCGAAGTGAAAATGTTTTCCTGTTCTGAATGTGGGAAATTATTTTCAAACCGACGTAGCCTCAGTCGCCATCACAAAACCCACACAGGAGAGAAACCATTCGTTTGCTCGGAGTGTGGGAAATGCTTTGCCAATACTACACACTATACTCTCCATCAACGAACCCACACCGGAGAGAAACCATTCTGTTGTTCTGAATGTGGGAAATGTTTTAGCCATCAATCAAGCCTTATTGCACATCAAAGAACCCACACAGGAGAGAAACCATATTCTTGTTCTGAGTGTGGGAAATGTTATGCCTCTTCATCACATCTTACTGTTCATCGGAGAACTCACACAGGGGAGAAACCTTATTCCTGCTCTGAATGTGGCAAATGTTTTGTCAGCTCATCAGCACTTGGAGTCCATCGACGACAAACTCATATTGGGTAGAACCCTTATTTTGTTTCACTAATTCAGTGATGAGGGTCATTTTTCGGCAAGTTTAGCCTGTAAAATGACACCCATAGACTCACAAATTTTCGGCAATGCGAAACGGTTCAGATTCGCCCGTCACTATTAATTTATCAAAACGAACTTGCCATTGGAGAGAAACAGGGGAGACACCTTTTCCCTGTTCTGAATGTAGAAAAGTGTTTTAACAACAGCATAACCTCAATCACCATCACAGAATCCACCAAGAACATAAACTTTTTTTCTTGTTCTGAATGTGGGAAATGTTTTGCACATAACCGCAGTCTAAATGTACAACTTTGAAATTCAAACCGGGGGGATCCATAAGCTTGTCCTCAATGTGTGAAATGTTTTGCAAACATCGATTATATCTAGGGTTGGGCACATTTTTTCACCTTCTTTTGCTGTGGAAATGACGCCCATAGACTTGTAGGGCGGTGTGCGACAAAAAAAAAAAAGATGTGCGCGACAATTTTTTTGAAGCCCATAGACTTGGGTTGGAATGGGCGTCGGCGACAATTCTCTGGCGGCAAATTTTTGACGAATCGGGTCATCCATCCCTAATTGTATCCTATTTATTTTAAAAACATATTTTGCCGTTTAATGAGACCTTAGTGTCCATTGACAAAGAACCCACACATTATTTTTTAACACCATCTTTTTGTTTTGAATGTGGGAAATGTTTTACAAATCAGGTATCAATCAAGTAAAAGATTATTAATAACATAAAGGAGACATATATTGTGTGAAAAACAAATATGCGCCAGTGCATTGTACTTTTTTTTTGTGTCTCCCCTATTTTCCAAAAGAGTGGTTGTGTAAAATTGCTAAATTATGAGTGTGCTTGAGTGCTGTAAGTGTTCAAACCCTGACTTATTGTGCATAATAGTATGAATTTGTAAGTGTACATGTAAGTTTGTGTGTGACACTTGGGACAGGACAGCAGGTAGGACATACTGGAAGGCCATGGAATCTGGATCCAGGTTTGATGGTGCACAAACCTTTTGGGAGGGGGCAGCTCAGTGTGGTTGAGAAAGGCTGGAAAGAATCCCACATGTTATTTCCACATATCGGCTGCTGTTCTGGGCCCCTGGGGTGATCACGTCCTAGGGGGAAATTCTTGCCCCACACTGCTTGTTGCCTAGCAGCAGGAACAGTGAGAAAAATGCTGGAATTGGTTTCTCCAGAAGAGTAAAATCCAATGACATGGCCAACGCTTAGTGAGTTTCACTCATTTTCTGTATTGTGCTCATCTATATTCTCACTTCCCTGTGTTCTTTGGTCCATGTCCCAAGTGCTGTATTGTCCCCCAGGGTAAAATCTCTCCTTGTGTTCTCTCTTCTACATCTAAACTGGGGGTTTCTCTCTCCACTATATTTAAAAATGTGTTTGCCAGATGCTTTAATTCTTCTTTTTATCAGCCTGTGAACATAAAGATGAGAGCAATGTTATGTTGTACTAATGACCGAAATCTCTCCAGAGGATCAGCCCCCACCAACAAATGCCATCAATGAGGAAGCAGCTTCACTGAAAGAGGAAACCAATCAGATTGCAGCATTAATCCTCTTAAAGAACAGATACAGGGAACATATGCACCTACTCCTATCATGGGATGTGGCCTGGTTAACAGCCTCTTAAAAATTAAGTGTAAAAAATATGATGAAAATGCTGATACATCTCCACATATATCCAAAACGGGCAGCACATTACAAATTCAGAAGACAAGAGGGCAGTTGAGGTCACAATCCGGGTCAACAAACAATAGCACAGAAAAGAATTGTGGTCAGAAACAGGCAAATATCAGGACAGGCAGCTTAAAGGGATACTGTCATGGGAAAAAAAATTTTTTTCCAAAATGAATCAGTTAATAGTGCTGCTCCAGCAGAATTCTGCACTGAAATCCATTTCTCAAAAGAGCAAACAGATTTTTTTATATTCAATTTTGAAATCTGACATGGGGTAGACATATTGTCAGTTTCCCAGCTGCCCCCAGTCATGTGACTTGTGCTCTGATAAACTTCAATCACTCTTTACTGCTGTACTGCAAGTTGGACTGATATCACCCCCTCCCTTTTCCCCCCCAGCAGCCAAACAAAATAACAATGGGAAGGTAACCAGATAACAGCTCCCTAACACAAGATAACAGCTGCCTGGTAGATCTAAGAACAACACTCAATAGTAAAAACCAATGTCCCACTGAGACACATTCAGTTACATTGAGAAGGAAAAACAGCAGCCTGCCAGAAAGCATTTCTCTCCTAAAGTGCAGGCACAAGTCACATGACTGGGGGCAGCTGGGAAATTTACAAAATGTCTAGCCCCATGTCAGATTTCAAAATTGAATATAAAAAAATCTGTTTGCTCTTTTGAGAAATGGATTTCAGTGCAGAATTCTGCTGGAGCAGCACTATTAACTGATTCATTTTGAAGAAAATTTTTTTTTCCCATGACAGTATCCCTTTAAATGCCCAGAGTATGATAAATCTTGAAAATGTAATTCCAATTTTTTTAAAAAATATAACATATAATATAAAATAATAGGGAATAACTCCCTAGTCAAATTTGACTGTTTTGAATCTCGAAAATGTAATTCAAATGTTTTTAAAAATATAATAATATATTATATAATATAAAAAAAGGGAATAACTCCCTAGTCAAATTTGACAATTTTGACCATAAAAAAAAAAATCAAATATTCTAATTTTAAATTCGACCCTTGATAAATCTGTCCCTACATTGAAGATTGGGAATAGCACAGAGGACAAGAGAGAGGAAGAGCAACATCCCACAAACTGTATGCTGAAAGTCCTGGAACTTTATGGTCTAAATGCTGCAAGAGCTGGAAATCTTTCATTTGTGTACACTAATCTGTGTGTTTTGAAGCAGGACTGCTAATATTTCAAGTGTTCTGAACCTGATTATTTTCTTTGTAATAAAAGCCAGATGAAAGATGGCAATTGACTCAAGTTTGTTCTGTAAAACTGTGCCAAGAGCTGTGGTCCCAGCTAACCTGAGCCTTACAGAGGGGAATTTGTGGCCCAGACCCCCCCAGTTTGACACTGACATTTCTCAAAATAGTCTTTTGCTAATAAAGTCTGTTTTTTATATTTGTCTGGTTGTTGTTCTTTTTTTTGTTCTTCACCAGGTATGTAACTGTTACTGTACTTTTGTCTTCATTTAGATTATTTTCCCACCAAGACTTTATTAAGGATTTGTAATGGACGAATAATGGACAATCACGTATTATTCCCACCCTTGTTTTGTGTGTCTTACAAAAAGTCTGCCTGAACCCCCCAAAACCATATAATTTTGGAAAATACACATTCTCCCAAATTCAAAATGGGTATATATGTCTGTCACATCACATTGCCACGAGAAGACGTGGACATAGAGCAGGACTCACACAATTCCTTCAGGGGAAGCAGCTCTTTATTGTAGCATAGAAACTTCAATATCACAGGTTTTCCTCAGAGTTCTGCTTGTGGATAATGACAGGGTTGGGCATTGCTATTCTGGTTAGTGGGTAAGTGGGTTGAGCTGTGATGGCTTACAGCTGGGTAGTCTCTGGGTTCTTCCATGTCTGTAAAAAGATGATCAAATTGGAAGTCTTAGCTGCCACCTTTGCTCCCCAGAAAGGGAACAGCCCCTGTCATAAATGCAGAGCAGGGTTTGATTCTTTCTACCAACCACAAAGGCAGCTTTCAATAGGGGCCAATCACATGATAAGGCAGACGGGCCATTTTAGGGACCAATCTGACCATATATAGTAATGATGCCAATCACAGGTTGGGCCAATAGGGTGCCATTTAGCAAGCATGCCCAGTTGAGTCTGAATGTAGGATCCAGAGAGTACAGAGGGTCTTGGGGTAATCTATGTGCATTGAGTTACAGAGGGTTCTGGTTTGTTTGCCCCCACGGTCGGGATCACTTAACAAAGAATGCGGGTCTGGCTGTACAACAAATCCACATAGGGAAAGGAGCAAAGTTATCCTACACATACCATTTGTTGAAGTGGTTAGGAGCTACTAAGCAATAACATTATAGTTGACAATTTTTTCCTTCAGATTAATTTTTTCTCACAACTTCTCCCCCAACAGCCTCACTAGCCAATTCCCATAAAATAAAATTGTAGAGAAAAAAAAAAGTATTTTAGAGTCCTGGATGGAATCTGTCCAAAAGCCCCAGTGTTCTCTCCTCCCTCCCACACAGTCCTTATGACTATGAAGATTTTCATTCATCCAGGTCATGGTATATCTAGTATAGGTCAATCTAAAAACAACTGGACTTGCTGAGTAATCAATGAAGACGTTTCACTACTCATCCGAGCAGCTTCTTCAGTACAACTGACTGGTGTGGGAAATTCACGGCATATAAACTCTTCCACTAATCCAATCACAATGGCACATTGTAACTCTTTTTTTTTTTTAGATTGACCTATACTAGACACACAGTCCTTAGTTATAGTCAATGAGAAAGAATCCAGTTTGCATCTGTCGGAATAACACTATTCCCTTACGTCCCATACGGCAGCAACCGTGAGATTTATCTCGCTCCTTGGTAGGACAAGTGGCCAATCACAATTTAACTAACCTCACCTATAATTAGTTAACTCCCCCTCCTCACCAGTGTTTTCTTGTCCTACCTGCAGTAGGTAAGTGGTTTTCAGTACATGATGTTATTTCTTTTCTCTTTTCAGGCAGCCAGAAGAGCACTATGGCTTAGAACATGGCCAGCTGATCTTACATCTAAAAACAGCCTTTGTTCCATGGGATTTGAACCTGGGTGGTTGTTCAGTTCAGAACTTGACAGGCTTATTATATCCATTTCGGGCTCTAAGGGAGGCAAACATCTTCCTCAAGAAACAATGAAACCGAGAAATTAATTTCAAGGAGATATTCTCCTAAAAGAGAATCTAGCTTTCAGAGACCAAGAGCAATACTGAGTGCCTTTCATCCATTCAGGAATACCCCCTTAGGGAAGAATGAAAGAGTAAGTGAGGGACAATCAGCCCAGAGGAAGAAGATTACCATCTGACGCCAGGTTCTCCGTGCCGGTGGGAGGGAGACTAACCTATTTTCTTCCCGAATGGGAAGAAATAGTCGTAGAACCATGGATACTGCAGCTCATTGCAGAAGGATATCAAATAGAATTTAAATCCATACCTCCTTCAAGAGTGGTAATTACTACTTTAACAGATCTCAAAAAGCAAAAGGCATTAGAACAGGTCATCTCAGAATTAATTGCAGCAAGGGTTCTGGAACCTGTACCTACTTCAGAAATTGGTCCAGGAACCTACTCAAGGGTTTTTCTATTCCCGAAGCCAGGTGGGAAATTACGAACCATAATAGAGGTAAGGTTTGTCAACCAGTTTATTCACAAAAGGTACTTTCGCATGGAGACCATCAGGTCAGTCATAAACATCTTAGATCAAGGAGATTATATGGCTTCGTTGGACTTAAAAGATGCTTACCTCCATGTGCCCCTGTTCAAAGCTCACAGGAAGCTTTTGCGAATAGTAATTTACATCGGAGGTGCTCTACACCATTACCAGTTTACAGTTTTGCCTTTTGGGATAACCACTGCTCCTCGAATATTTACGAAGATAGTAGCAGTTGTAGTGGCAGTGCTACGGAAACAGGGAATTTCAGTGATTCCATACCTAGATGACTGCTTGATTATGGCAATCTCAGAGTCTCTTCTAAAGAAGCACCTAGACAGAACTGTTCAGCTTCTACAAAGACTAGGCTGGTTGGTGAATTGGGAAAAGTCTCTGCTAACCCCAGCAAGATCCATTCAATTTCTGGGGTTCATCAGAGTCAATACATCAGAGATGAAGGTTTTTCTCCCCAGGAACAAGATAAATCTCATTCTAACAGAAGTTCAACAGATTATTTTTCACAATACTTCTTCTCTTCAAGACCTAATGAAGTTTCTGGGGTTAATGACATCAGCGATAGATGCAGTACCTTGGACCAGATTTCATATGAGACCACTTCAAGGAGAAATCCTGTTGAGATGGGACAAAAAGCTGTCCTCCTTGGATACAGAGATCATCATTACCAGGGAGACCAAGATACAACTAGAGTGGTGGCTTCAGAGGAACAAGCTATCACAGGGTCTCTCTTTTCGACAGACAGACTGGTTAGTACTAATGACCAATGCATCCCAAACAGGGTGGGGAGCCCATTGGGGACAACACACAGCCCAAGGTATTTGGAACTGAATGGAAGTCTCCATGTCTTCGAATTTCAGGGAGTTGAGGGCAGCCTACAATGCAATCTCAGTCTTTCAGGATAGATTGAGAGGAAAAGATCTGAGAATCAAGTTAGACAATGCCACGACATGGCATATATCAACAAACAGGGGGGAACCAGATCCGGAGTGCTGAACAACGAAGTTTCAAAGATCCTCTCTTGGGCAGAGATGAATGTTCCCAAAATTTCAGCAGTCCATATAAGAGGGGAGGACAATATCCTGGCAGATCAGCTCAGCAGTAAGATTCTGAGGCCAGGGGAATGGATGCTGGATCAGAATATTTTCCAGGAAATTTCTCATTGTTGGGGTCACCCTTGTATAGATCTGATGGCAACCAGATGGAATCAGAGGGTAGACAGATTCTGTTCTCTGAACAGACAGGATCGTTCGAATTGGACGCTATAATCCCATTCATTCAGATGGGATTTTCCCCTAGTTTACATTTTTCCCCCTCTGCCGATGATCCCAAGAGTCTTGCAGAAGATCAGACAAGAACAGGTGAATGCTATCCTTATAGCACCATTTTGGCCCAGGAGGAGCTGGTTCTCCCTTCTAATGAGAATGTCCAGGAACGACTATGGGATACTTCCCCAGATTCCCTCACTTCTGATGCAGGGGGTCCTATGGTGCTAGAATCTGCAACTACTTCAGGTGACTCCTTGGAGACTGACAGGTCCATACTAGAAGTCCAGGGTCTTCTGAGGTGATTAACATCCTGATTCAGTCCAGAAAAAGATCTACAAATTAGATCGAATTTGGAAGATCTTTCAAAAATGGGTTGCTAAACATGACTTTCGGAATGAATTATCTTCCACCAATACACTCCTTAAAATTAAATCCAGGAGGGGTTTGACAAGGGGATGGCAGTAAATACACTCAAGGTCTTCACCCAAGGTCTTCACTAGAGATGTCGCGAACTGTTCGCCGGCGAACTTGTTCGCGCGAACATCGGGTGTTCGCGCTCGCCGGAAGTTCGCGAACGTCGCGCGACGTTCGCCATTTTGGGTTCGCCATTGTTGGCGCTTTTTTTTGCCCTCTCACCCCAGACCAGCAGGTACATGGCAGCCAATCAGGAAGCTCTCCCCTGGACCACTCCCCTTCCCTATAAAAACCGAAGCCCTGCAGCGTTTTTTCACTCTGCCTGTGTGTGCTGAAGAGATAGTGTAGGGAGAGAGCTGCTGCCTGTTAGTGATTTCAGGGACAGTTGAAAGTTTGCTGGCTAGTAATCGTTTTGATACTGCTCTGTTATTGGAGGGACAGAAGTCTGCAGGGGTTTGAGGGACATTTAAGCTTAGGTAGCTTTGCTGGCTAGTAATCTACCTTCTACTGCAGTGCTCTGTATGTAGCTGCAGTGGGCAGCTGTCCTGCTTCTGATCTCATCTGCTGACTGCTGCAATAACAGTAGTCCTTGTAAGGACTGCTTTTATTTATTTTTTTGTTGTTTTACTACTACTACTACTACTACTATAAGAGCCCAGTGCTATTAGTCTAGCAGTGTTGGGGAGTGGGACTGGTGTGCTAATCTGCTGCTCCTAGTAGTTCAGCAGCACCAACTTTAATTTTTTTTTTTTAATATTCATTTTTTTTTATTTTACTTTTTTTTATTTTACTACCGCTGTAGTAGTGTATAAGTTGACCTTTTAGGCATTATTTGCCCTGTAGGCATTTTTTGCCCAGTGTGTTATTCAACCAACTGCCATCTAGCTGTGTGACCTTGTTCACATTCTGTCTAAATATCCATAATATTACCGTCTCCAGAAAAAACACCGGAGTGACTTTTTTCAAGCAGCCATAATATATTTTACGTAATCCGTATCCATCGCTGTAGTAGTGTATAAGTTGACCTTTTAGGCATTATTTGCCCTGTAGGCATTTTTTGCCCAGTGTGTTATTCAACCAACTGCCATCTAGCTGTGTGACCTTGTTCACATTCTGTCTAAATATCCATAATATTACCGTCTCCAGAAAAAACACCGGAGTGACTTTTTTCAAGCAGCCATAATATATTTTACGTAATATGTATCCATCGCTGTAGTAGTGTATAAGTTGACCTTGTAGGCATTGTTTGCCCAGTTTTTTTGGCCGCAGCCACTGAAGCACAGAGGCCAGAAAAAATATGCCATATAAATGCTGAAAATAGTCATTTTTTGCCATACGTTGACTCAACGTATATGGCAAAAAATGACTATTTTCAGCATTTATATGGCATATTTTTTCTGGCAACTGTGCTTCAGTGGCTGCGACCAAAAAAACTGGGCAAACAATGCCTACAAGGTCAACGTATGGCAAAAAATGACTATTTTCAGCATTTATATGGCATATTTTTTCTGGCAACTGTGCTTCAGTGGCTGCGTCCAAAAAAACTGGGCAAACAATGTCTACAAGGTCAACGTATGGCGAAAAATTACTATTTTCAGCATTTATATGGCATATTTTTTCTGGCAACTGTGCTTCAGTGGCTGCGTCCAAAAAAACTGGGCAAACAATGCCTACAAGGTCAACGTATGGCAGTTGTTTAAAGAGAACAGTAGATTACTAGCCAGCAAAGCTACCTAAGCTAAAATGTCCCTCAAATCCCTGCAGACTTCTGTCCCTCCAATACAGAGCAGTATCAAGCAGATTACTAGCCAGCAAACTTACTATCATCTGTCCCTGAAATCACTAACAGCTCTCCCCCTACACTATCTCTTCCAAGCACACACAGGCAGATTTTCAGATACATTTTTGCCCTTGATCCCCCTCTGGCATGCCACTGTCCAGGTCGTTGCACCCTTTAAACAACTTTAAAATCATTTTTCTGGCCAGAAATGTCTTTTCTAGATGTTAAAGTTCGCCTTCCCATTGAAGTCTATGGGGTTCGCGAACCGTTCGCGAACCGCTCGCATTTTTGCGCAAGTTCGCGAATATGTTCGCGAACTTTTTTTCCGACGTTCGCTACATCCCTAGTCTTCACCCACTGAAGACAGTGGGTGAAGACACCCACTGTCTTCATTGGCCCACATTAAGAGATATTTCAAGGACGGCCCAGACAGCTTCAACCTTTTCCTACGTGGGATTTATTGATGGTGTTAGAAAAGTTGTCCGGAAATCCATTTGAGCCCTGGAAGAATGCTCCCTAAAATGTCTTTCTTTCAAGACTTTATTCCTGTTAGCTATTACATCAGCTAAGAGAATTGGAGAATTGCAGTCTTTATCCGTCAAGGAACCTTACCTGGTGTTTTTACCAGACCGAGTAATCCTGAGACCTCACTAAGGAGTTTAAAGTGTGAGGATCTGTCTCATTCTCTGGAAAGAACAAAGGTAGAAAGGCATCCAAACCTACCATTTCTAGATGGATTAAGGAGACAATTCAGATGGAGTATATTAAAGCTGGTCGCATGCCTCCCTTCAGGATCAGAAGCCATTCCACCAGAAACATCTCCACATTGTGGGCAGAAGTAGCAGGGGTGTCTATGGACAATATCTGCAGATCAGCCACTTGGAGTACCCCGAATACATTCATTTAGCACTACAGAGTGGACATCTTAGCCTCTCAGGAAGCTTCCTTTGGTAGGATAGTTCTCCAGAAGGCGGTGTAACTGGATCCCACCCTTATCTTGCTAACTCTCACGGTTGCTGCCTGTCACGACCGGCACCCGAATACCAGAACAAATGCCAAGCACCCTGGTTTCGGCTCGGCTTCACCAGTAGTGTGACCACCGTTGGGCTTCGGGAGGAGCCCTCAGCTTACTTGGGTGGGTGCCGCCTGGACTTAACGAGGGGTGCAAGGCAAGATGTTCTGGCTGGCGAAGGGGCATGGCTGTTAGCAGAGTCTTTTGGGCCGAAGGTCACGGTACAAAAGGAGCAGGCAAGAGAATCGTCAGACAGGCTGGGTCGAGGCAGGCGGATATCAGAATCGTCAGGCAGGCAAGGGTCAAATCGGGTTGTCAATCAAGGGGTTAAGCAGGAAGAGTTGTCGTAGGCAGGCAAGGGTCAGGATACAGAATGCAGAATAGTCAGGAACAGGCTGGGTCAAACACGGGTAATCAAACAGACTAGATTCAAAACAGATCAAACGCACAGGGCTCAGGAACCACAAGAAACAAGTTCTATCACGGGCACTGGCTGGGAAACTGAATGGGCCTTAAATAGGGCGTCAGAAACGTGCTGACGTGCCTGCACCTTTAAGGGGCGCGCAGGCACGCCGCGCGCGCCCTAGATTCCAAGATGGCGCCGGCGCCAGCGACGGCTCGAGGACCATGCCGCGGGCGTCCCCGCCGCATTGGTAAGACTCTTACACTGCCGTATGGTACGTAAGGGGATGAGTACATTTTATACTTACCGAAATTTACTTTTCCCTTAGTCCCTTCAGCAGCAAAAGTTGTCCCACCCTAATAAAATTCTTGCATTCTCTGTGTGTACTTTTTTGATGCGGGGTTAGTTAAATTGTGATTGGCAACTTGTCCTACCTTACAGGGAGAGAGATAAATCTCACGGTTGCTGCCGAAGGGACTAAGGGAAAAGTAAATTTTGGTAAGTATAAAATATACTCAATAAAGAAGGCAAACAGTTTGTGTGCAGTTTTTGTACCATATTCAGGTAACTTCAAGCAGTATGGGGCAAATACCTTTAGCTCTCCAGGGGTAACAGATCTGCAGAATTATGGAGCAGTATAGCAACGGAGCTGGGTCTAACTGGGACAATGTTTCTGGACATCCTTCATTAATCTCCCTGTCCTTGTGGGTTAAAATAAAAGGTATTTGTTTGCACAAGAAGAACATGAGGGTCCTAACATGCAAAATTGTAGAGGCAGACATTGCCTTTTATTCCCAATCAAACGGCCCAGATAGAATTCCCTTAAGTAATCCCAAATACATGATGCTGCCAAAGTGAGTCCCATAGCTATGAACCCCCTGCCACAGGCCTTTTTCCTGTAATTGTGGATCCCACCCAACCAGCTTAGGGGCCCCAACCAAATTTACCACCCAAAGGGGATCCTTGTGGAGCCTGTTGTTGGAGGGTACATTATCGGGTTCGGAGGTTCTGGAATAACTCCCCATCTCTGCTGGTGGGTTACTCCCTCCTTTATTTCCAGACATTGGTGAACCTTGAGTACTGCGTTTTTCTCTGCCATGTTCCTGGTTCTCTCCAGCAAGCAGCAACTCAGGTGGTGGAGGATCCTCATCTCTTCTCTCCTTGCAGGTTTGTTCCAGTTCTGGGATTCCAGGCTCCACAGCAATCCTGGGAACTTCTGGCATTCCAGACACAATAATATCTGCACATGTATATTCCATACTCGGTAGGACCTCCGCCAATTCTTCCAGCTTACAAACACTGAATTCTTTACGTCCATAGCTAATAGACCCCAGGCCTCACACAGAGTATGTTACTCTGTTACTATGTTATACTGTTCTTATGTTACTATATTACTTTTTGACTGTGTTATAATTGTACTCTGTTACTCTGTTACTATTTTACTCTGTTATTATGTTACTATGTTACTGTGTTACAATGTTACTGTGTTACTATGTTAGTATGTTAGTATGTTACCATATTACTCCGTTACTTATGTACTTATGTTACAATATTACTCTAGTATGTTACTATGTTACTATATTACTCTATTACTATGTTAATCTGTAATTAGGTTACTGTATTAGTATGTTACTCTGTTATGTTACTATGTTACCATGTTACTCTATTAGTATGTTACTCTGTTATTGTGTTACTATATTACTTTGTTACTGTTACTATATTACTCTGTTACTCTGTTACTATATTAGAATATCAAGGAGACAAAGTCCTATGTTTTTGGTTTTATTTGTCCAAAGTAATTCCTGAGTGATTGTGGTCATAAACTAGTCCCTTAGTGAATAGTTTGGCCAAAGAACCAAAGTAATTATATATGTATATATGTTATAGACTTAACTCTAAACATAGGAAGCAGTTGGCAGCTCAGGGAACAGCCAATCATCAGCTGGCAGATCCTGCGTTCCAAGCCTCTTCTTCAGCTACATTTCACCTACTTCCAGTTCCTGCGTTCCAAGCCTCTTCTTCAGCGACGTTTCACCTACTTCCAGTTCCTGCGTTCCAAGCCTCTATTGTCAGGACACAGATGAGAATTCTCACATTGCAGATACTGCCCTTTCCCTCTCACATAATCCCTTCAGAGGATGTTTACGTTTTGTTTAGAGTGGGAGAGTTTTCTCTAGTCCCTAACACGTTGGTTTGTCTCCGCCCACTCAGCTCTTGGCAAGTCAGGCTCGTGTAGAGTTACAGAAGCAGAGCAGCGAGAGAAACCGGTGAGTGAGGGACCGGCCTGGGAATTCTCCCGGTTTATTCACCCCCCCCCCTCCCACGTGCTGTGTCAGTCTGTTCCCCTCATTGTTCCCTTCATTTAACTCTACTGCCCCTGTAACCTCCCCCCCCATCTGTATCTCTGTGTCACCTCCTCACTGTCATTATTATTGTTATTTACCCCCCTCATCTACTTCTGTTTTATACCAACCCCCCAACTGTACAGTAGCTCCCCCCTGTTATAACACCCCCTCTGTTATATTATACACCCCCCTCTGTTATATTATACACCCCCCTCTGTTATATCATACCCCCCTCTGTTATATTATACACCCCCCTCTGTATATCATAACACCCCCTCTGTTATATCAATACACCCCTCTTGTTATATTATACACCCCCCTCTGTTATATCATACACCCCCCTCTGTTATATTATACACCCCTCTGTTATATTATACACCCCCTCTGTTATATTATACACCCCCCTCTGTTATATTATACACCCCCTCTGTTATATCATACACCCCCTCTGTTATATTATACACCCCCTCTGTTATATCATACACCCCCTCTGTTATATCATACACCCCCTCTGTTATATTTATAACACCTCCCCCTCTGTTATATCAATACACCCCCTCTGTTATATTATACACCCCCTCTGTTATAATCATATCATACACCCCTCTGTTATATTATACACCCCCCTCTGTTATATCATACACCCTCTGTTATTACCCCCCTCTGTTATATTATACACCCCCCTCTGTTATATTATACACCCCCTCTGTTATATTATACACCCCCCTCTGTTATATTATACACCCCCTCTGTTATATTATACACCCCCTCTGTTATATTATACACCCCCTCTGTTATATTATACACCCCTCTGTTATATATACACCCCCTCTGTTATATTATACACCCCCCTCTGTTATATCATACACCCCTCTGTTATATTATACACCCCCCTCTGTTATATTATACACCCCCCTCTGTTATATTATACACCCCCCTCTGTTATATTATACACCCCCCTCTGTTATATTATACACCCCCCTCTGTTATATTATACACCCCCCTCCTGTTATATTATACACCCCCCTCTGTTATATTATACACCCCCTTCTGTTATATTATACACCCCCCCCTCTGTTATATTATACACCCCCCTCTGTTATATTATACACCCCCCTCTGTTATATTATACACCCCCCTCTGTTATATTATACACCCCCCCTCTATTATATATACACCCCCCTCTGTTATATATAACACCCCCTCTGTTATATTATACACCCCCCTCTGTTTATTATACACCCCCCTCTGTTATATTATACACCCCCTCTGTTATATTATACACCCCCCTCTGTTATATTATAACCCCTCTGTTATTATACACCCCCCTCTGTTATATTATACACCCCCTCTGTTATATTATACACCCCCCTCTGTTATATTATACACCCCCCTCTGTTATATTATACACCCCCTCTGTTATATATACACCCCCCTCTGTTATATTATACACCCCCCCTGTTATATTATACACCCCCCTCTGTTATATTATACACCCCCTCTGTTATATTATACACCCCCTGTTATATTATACACCCCCCTCTGTTATATTATACACCCCCCTCCTGTTATATTATACACCCCCTCTGTTATATCCTACACCCCCCTCTGTTATATTATACACCCCCCTCTGTTATATTATACACCCCCTCTGTTATACACCCCTCTGTTATATTATACACCCCCTCCACCCCCCTCTATTATATTATACACCCCCCTCTGTTATATTATACACCCCCCTCTGTTATATTATACACCCCCCTCTGTATATTATACACCCCCTCTGTTATACACCCCCTCCTCTGTTATTATACACCCCCTCTGTTATATTATACACCCCCTCTGTTTATTATACACCCCCTCTGTTATATTATACACCCCCCCTCTGTTATATTATACACCCCCCTCTGTTATATTATACACCCCCTCTGTTATATTATACAACCCCCCTCTGTTATACACCCCCTCTGTTATATTATAACACCCCCCTCTGTTATATTATACACCCCCCTCTGTTATACACCCCCCTCTGTTATATTATACACCCCCTCTATTATATTATACCACCCCCTCTGTTATATTATACACCCCCCCTCTGTATATTATACACCCCCTCTGTTTACCCCCCCTGTTATACACCCCCTGTTATACACCCCCCTCTGTTAATATACACCCCCCTGTTATATCACCCCCTCTTTTATAATATACACCCCTCTGTTATATACACCCCCCTCTGTTATATTATACACCCCCTCTGTATATTATACACCCCCCCTCTGTTATATTATACACCCCCCTCTGTTTATAATTATACACCCCCCTCTGTTATATTATACACCCCCCCTCTGTTATATTATACACCCCTCTGTTATACACCCCCCTCTATTATATTATACACCCCCCCTCTGTTATATTACACCCCCCTCTATTATATTATAACCCCCCTCTATTATATTATACACCCCCTCTATTATATTATACACCCCCCTCTGTTTATACACCCCCCTCTGTTATATATACACCCCCTCTACCCCCTCTGTTATATATACACCCACCTCTGTTATTATACACCCCCCTCTGTTATATTATACACCCCCTCTGTTATACACCCCCCTCTGTTATACACCCCCCTCTATTATATTATACACCCCCTCTGTTATACACCCCCTCTGTTATACACCCCCTCTGTTATACACCCCCTCTGTTATATTATACACCCCCCTCTGTTATATTATACACCCCCCTCTGTTATATTATACACCCCCCTCTGTTATATATACACCCCCCTCTGTTATATTATACACCCCCCCTCTGTTATATTATACACCCCCCTCTGTTATATTATACACCCCCTCTGTTATACACCCCCCCTCTATTATATTATACACCTCCCCTCTGTTATATTATACACCCCCCTCTGTTATATTATACACCCCCTCTGTTATATTATACACCCCCCTCTGTTATATTATACACCCCCCTCTGTTATATTATACACCCCCCTCTGTTATATTATACACCCCCTCTGTTATATTATACACCCCCCCCTCTGTTATATTATACACCCCCCCCTCTGTTATATTATACACCCCCCCCTCTGTTATATTATACACCCCCCCTCTGTTATATTATACACCCCCCCCCTCTGTTATATTATACACCCCCCCTCTGTTATATTATACACCCCCCTCTGTTATATTATACACCCCCCCTGTTATACACCCCCCCTCTATTATATTATACACCTCCCCTCTGTTATATTATACACCCCCCTCTGTTATATTATACACCCCCTCTGTTATATTATACACCCCCCTCTGTTATATTATACACCCCCCTGTTATACACCCCCCCTCTATACAGAGTAGCACCCCCTCTCTATGCCCCTTACACTTGCTCCTACACCCCCCCCCCACGTCAGACAGTAAAGGAGATGCAGCTCCCCCACACCGTAAACCCCCCCAAACCCACCCAACCCTGTACCAATATGCTTCTATTCTTCTACTCTCCCTGTATGTTTTATTTCCTTCTATCATGTGATCATTGTTTTCTTCCTCTCTCTTTGTCACAACATCCCACAATTATAGGAATATAAGGGCCCCTGTAATTCTATTGGGGGATATTGCTGGGAATAATCCTGTATAGAAATGTGTAAGTGCTTAATTCCAGGGTCACTTCCAGCTCAGTCCCTCCCACGAGGAGCCAATGGGAATGTGGGAGGAAGCGAGTGACACAGGGATGAAGGGGAAGAAGAAGAAGAAGGATAAAAATGAGGAGGAGGAGGAGCGGGGGAAGAAGGAGAGAATGGTGAATCTGACACTGGAGATGATCTATCTGCTGACTGGAGAGGTGAGGGGCACTGTGACTGGCACACTGACAAGAGACTGTCTGTCTGTACAAAGGGGGTCTCTCTGCAGCTCAAACACCATTCTCTCTTCCTTTCAATATTTAGCACTACATCCCTAGGAAGAAGTCAGATGATGGGGGGGCCCTGCATGCCCCTGGCTCCGTCATACAGAAGGAAAATAACAAGAATGACAAGAAGATCCTGGAACTCATGTCCAACATCATCCAGCTGCTGACTGGAGAGGTGGGTACAGCGGCCCCTTATTGTTTAGTAACAGTGGATGATAATCCCTTTCTCTGGCTGGGGGATGACTGGAACATTGTGTGTGACAGGCTGCCATAAGGACTCATCATGTTTCCATCTATTTTTTTGTCTTATAGGGGTGGGACTATAAAAAAGGAAACAAGGTTTTTTATGATGAAGAAATGGAGGATCCACAGCAGCTCCACCCACTGAGTGAGTATTGGTTGCTTTCTATAATATACAGAGCAGGGAAACTATACTATTTATTTTGTCTTTTCAGACAGACCTGAAAAAATGTCAATATGGCATCTCTCTGTACCCAGTTACAAGCACCCAGCTATTAAAAATACTTGTTGCGTTGGGTAAGCCCAGTGGAAGACGGGGTGGGAATACATTTAATTTGGATGTAACACCAAGTTCTGCCCAAACATACTAATTTGAAAATACTGACCCTTAGGCTAAGGCCACACGGGGAGATTCGCCGCCCAGGCGACAAATCGGCTATTCTTCGGGGAGACAATCTCCCTGATCTGCCTTCCCGCCGGCGAGAATGAGAAATCACCAGCGAAATGGCACTCGCTGCGATTCGTTTTCCTAGAGGATCCAGTGGGTTAGAGGAGGAGAAGGAAACCTTAGTGATTAAGTGGATACTGGAGCCTTTTCTACTGTCATGGGAAAACATGTTTTTTTCAAAATGAATCCGTTAATAGTGCTGCTCCAGCAGAATTCTGCACTGAAATCCATTTCTCAAAAGAGCAAACAGATTTTTTTATATTTAATTTTGAAATCTGACATGGGGCTAGACATATTGTCAATTTCCCAGCTGCCCCCAGTCATGTGACTTGTGCTCTGATAAACTTCAGTCACTCTTGTACTGCAAGTTGGACTGATATCTTCCCCCCCCCTCCCAGCAGCCTAACAACAGAACAATGGGAAGGTAACCAGATAGCAGCTCCCTAACACAAGATAACAGCTGCCTGGTAGATCTAAGAACAACACTCAATAGTAAAATCCAGGTCCCACTGAGACACATTCAGTTACATTGAGTAGGAGAAACAACAGGCTGCCAGAAAGCAGTTCCATCCTGAAGTGCTGTCTCTTTCTGAAATCACATGACCAGGCAAAATGACCTGAGATGCACCTACACACCAATATTATAAATTAAAAAAAAACAATTGCTGGTTCAGGAATGACATTTTCATGGTAGAGTGAATTTATTGCAGTGTAAACAGTGTCATTTAGGAATAAAACGTGAACCATAAAAATCATGACAGAATCCCTTTAACCTCTTAACAACTACAGTGGCAGCTATTTGTGTGGGTTTTACATGTAATTTAATTATCTTGATACTCAAACCCTGTGATTTCTTATTCCCTTTGCCAAACTGTGAATATGAAGATGAGAGAGAGATTCCAGCTGATCTGGGAGGAACATTATCTTATAATAATGAGCCAAGCAAGATTGGGGCTGAAAACTCATTTTTTTGTGCCACGGGAAATCCTTCAAACCCTGAGATTTCCAAAGAGGAACAGCCCCCACCAGCCAATGGGATTAAAGGGAAAGCAGCTTCATGTGAAGAGGCAAACCAATCAGATTGCAGCATTAATCCACTTACAGAACAGACACAGGAAACAGATACACCTACTCCTATCATGGGGTGCAACCCCTTAAAAACAAAGGATGATAAATATGATGAAAATGCTGGTACTTCCCTCCTACATGAATCTCGTATAACTAAACAGAAGCTTCAAAAAAGAGACATTGGTAGACACCAAAGAACCGTCACAAGAGAGAAACGCTTTTCTCGTCAAAGAAAACGTCATAATCATCTTAACGTTACTGCAAATAAGAAACCATTTTCATCCTCAGAACTTACTGTGCATCAACGATCCCACACAGGAGAGAAACCCTATTCTTGTTCTGAATGTGGGAAATGTTTTTCCTCTTCAACACATCTAAAGGTCCATCACAGAACCCACACGGGAGAGAAACCCTATTCTTGTTCTGAATGTGGGAAATGTTTTTCTACTTCAACACAACTAACGGTCCATCACAGAACCCACACGGGAGAGAAACCCTATTCTTGTTCTGAATGTGAGAAGTGTTTTTCGAAAATAAGTCACCTTAAACAACATCACAGAACTCACACAGGGGAGAAACCTTTCTCTTGTTCTCAATGTGGGAAATGTTTTACACGTAACTATAGTCTTAAAGTACATTTAAAAATTCACAAAGGAGGAACAGATTTTTCTAAATATCAGCACAGAACCCACACAGGGGAAAACACTTTTTCTTGCTCTGAATGTGGGAAATGTTTCTCAACTTATGGGATCCTTGCTCGTCATCAAAAGATTCACACTGGGGAGAAACCATTTCTTTGTTCTGAATGTGGGAAATGTTTTAGCAGATCATCATCTCTTACTATCCATCAACGAATCCACACGGGAGTGAAACCCTATCCTTGTTCTCAGTGTGAGAAAAGTTTTTCCTCTTCAACACAACTAAATGTCCATCGACGAAGTCACACGGGAGAGAAACCCTATTCTTGTTCTGAATGTCAGAAGTGCTTTTTGAAAATAAGTCAACTTAAAGAACATCATATAACCCACACAGGGGAGAAACCATTCTCTTGTTCTCAATGTGGGAAATGTTTTACACGTAACCATACTCTTAAAGTACATTTAGAAATTCACAGAGGAGGAGCAGGTTTTTCTAAAAAACACAGAACCTACAAAAGGGAAAAAACTTTTTCTTGCTCTGAATGTGGGAAATGTTTCTCAACTCATAGGAACATTGCTCGTCATCAAATGACTCACACAGGAGAGAAACCATTTCCTTGTTCTGAATGTGAGAAATGTTTTGCCACATCATCTGACCTTACTATCCATCAACGAACCCACACGGGAGTGAAACCCTATCCTTGTTCTCAATGTGAGAAAAGTTTTTCCTCTTCAACACAACTAAATGTCCATCGACGAACTCACACGGGAGAGAAACCCTATTCTTGTTCTGAATGTCAGAAGTGCTTTCCGAAATTAAGCCAACTTAAACAACATCACAGAACCCACACGGGAGAGAAACCTTTTTCTTGTGCTGAATGTGGGAAATGTTTTTCATATCAAGTAGACCTTAAATATCATCACAGAAACCACACAGGGGAGAAACCTTTCTCTTGTTCTCAATGTGGGAAATGCTTTACAAATAACCAAAGTCTTAAGGTACATTTCAAAACTCACAAAGGAGGAGCAGATTTTTGTGCCAACAGAAAGCTCACAAACCTGTAAATGTCTCCAGTGGAACAGCCCCCACCAGCCAATGGGATTAAAGAGGAAGTGGCTTCATGTGAAGTGGAAATCCAATCAGATTGCAGCATTAATCCATTTACAGAACAGATACAGGGAACACCTTCTCCTATCATGGGATGTAGCCCAGGATGATAAATATGATGAAAATACCTGTACGTCCCCCCTACATAAATCAGAGAGTCATTGCTAGACATCACAGAACTTAAACTTAACTTCAATATCATCACAGAAGCAGCACAGGAAAAAAAAAATTCTTGTTCTGAATGTGGGAATTTCTTTTTACCAGATCATCAGAACTTACTGTCCATCACAAAACCCACCACACAGGAGAGAAACCTTTCTCTTGATCTGAATGTGGGAAATGTTTTGTCCTAAAATGCACTTTCAACTGCACAAAGGAGGCAAATCATACGTTTGTGCTCAATGTGTGAAGTGTATGTTGGTTTGTGTTACTAAGCATTTCAGTATGAGGAGAATAGTGAATGGGTGCAAGTACAGTATTCCCTTTGCAGAAAGAACTGGGTGAGATTTCTAATGAATATGGTGAATACAATGAGCTTGATCCATTGGCACATTGCTTTATTAGTATAGGGGATACCCAGTTCAAGCTATTGCTATCTATATGGGACTGGGTTCAATGGTTTAAGATGATCTGTCAGCCGTATTTTTCATAAATGTTCCAGACAACGTCCCTTTCAGTTGGTTTAATAAATGGCAAGAACAAATTATTTGTCTGGAAACTCTCACAGCCAAGATGCTCATATAAAAAGTAACATCCCCAATAGAAGTAGGAGGCCTAGACATGTGCAGTTATTGTATCACTTCTCAGCTCTTATATACACATTCATGGTTTCATTATTCTACAGAGGACCCTTTGGTAGACAGGGACCCACAAACATGTCATGACATGTATTTACACCTAGTTAAAGACACCTAGCTATCATTAAGGTCTTTAGACTTTATCATTATTATGGAATTTATGTAATACTGACACATTTTATGTATTGCAATGTAAGGGCCCTATAACACATTCGGATCAATCACCTCCATGCTGTGCTGGGAAATGCACTGTGCAGGCAGGGTAGGCAATGGAAATCACAGGGCCCCATACAATAAAATGATCTCCACACAGTACCAAAGGCCACACAGACATGAGTGCTGACTTGTGGCCGAGGAATTATTAAGCTTGTCAGCACATCAAGGGAAACTCGTTAAAGGAAAACTATACCCCCAAAATGATCACTTAAGCAACAGTTCATATCATATTAAGTGACATATTAAAGAATCTTACCAAACTGGAATATATATTTACATAAATATTGCCCTTTTACATCTCTTGCCTTGAGCCACCATTTCGTGATGGTCTGTGTGCTGCCTCAGAGATCACCTGACCAGAAATACTGCAGCACTAACTGTAACAGGAAGAGATCACCTGACCAGAAATACTGCAGCTCTAGCTGTAACAGGAGGAAGTGTGGAAGCAAAAGACACAACTCTATCTGTTAATTGGCTCATGTGACCTAACATGTATGGTTTGTTGGTATGTTTGTGAGTACAGTGAATCCTACGATCCCAGGGGGCGGCCCTTATTTTTTAAAATGGCAATTTTCTATTTATGATTACCCAATGGCACATAGTACAAAAAAAGTATATTATTATGAAAATGGTTTATTTACATGAAGCAGGGTTTTACATATGAGCTGTTTTATGCAATATCTTTTTATAGAGACCAACATTGTTTGGGGGGTATAGTTTTCCTTTAAGCTAGTATCTACTCTAACTTAACTGCCCTCTGCTCTTAAAAATTGTTTTATTTTAATCCTAAAGAAATCTTCTATTTGAACTGTATTTGAGCATCACCCATTCATGTATTCGAGTGGATAGGGAAGGCCTTAACCTTGTATAAAACCATAAAATCACATCATATGAGGCTTATCCAGGTGTGCTGTGTATCCATTATATGTCACTGTAGCAGGAGGTGAGAATTATTAATGAAGCCATTTCTTTTATTTGATGGTTGGGACAGTAATAAGCAGGATGCAGTATATGATCTACTGTGTGATGATGTTCCATCACGTCATTGTAAATACAGTGTTTTGTAATAAAAAACAGTTATAAAAGGAGAGAAACAACTTTGTGCACCATAAACTTTACACTTTGCTACTAAAGACTCTGAGGCCTTCTCTGGAGCAGAACAACATATACAACTACATACATGTTCTTTTGTTACTTGTATTCCTTTTAAAAGAGGAGATAGTGTGAAAAAACAGCAAGAATGTGCCAGTGCATTATAGTTTCACGTATAGAAGAAATTGGCTGAAATAAAAGTAGCTTGTGGCCGACTTGTGGCCGAGGAATTATTAAGCTTGTCAGCACATCAAGGGAAACTCGTTAAAGGAAAACTATACCCCCAAAATGATCACTTAAGCAACAGTTCATATCATATTAAGTGACATATTAAAGAATCTTACCAAACTGGAATATATATTTACATAAATATTGCCCTTTTACATCTCTTGCCTTGAGCCACCATTTCGTGATGGTCTGTGTGCTGCCTCAGAGATCACCTGACCAGAAATACTGCAGCTCTAACTGTAACAGGAAGAGATCACCTGACCAGAAATACTACAGCTCTAACTGTAACAGGAAGAGATCACCTGACCAGAAATACCGCAGCTCTAACTGTAACAGGAAGAGATCACCTGACCAGAAATACTGCAGCTCTAACTGTAACAGGAAGAGATCACCTGACCAGAAATACTACAGCTCTAATTGTAACAGGAAGAGATCACCTGACCAGAAATACTGCAGCTCTAACTGTAACGGGAAGAGATCACCTGACCAGAAATACTACAGCTCTAACTGTAACAGGAAGAGATCATCTGACCAGAAATACGGAAATACCAGAAATACTGCAGCACTAACTGTAACAGGAAGAGATCACCTGACCAGAAATACTGCAGCTCTAGCTGTAACAGGAGGAAGTGTGGAAGCAAAAGACACAACTCTATCTGTTAATTGGCTCATGTGACCTAACATGTATGGTTTGTTGGTATGTTTGTGAGTACAGTGAATCCTACGATCCCAGGGGGCGGCCCTTATTTTTTAAAATGGCAATTTTCTATTTATGATTACCCAATGGCACATAGTACAAAAAAAGTATATTATTATGAAAATGGTTTATTTACATGAAGCAGGGTTTTACATATGAGCTTTTTTATGCAATATCTTTTTATAGAGACCAACATTGTTTGGGGGGTATAGTTTTCCTTTAAGCTAGTATCTACTCTAACTTAACTGCCCTCTGCTCTTAAAAATTGTTTTATTTTAATCCTAAAGAAATCTTCTATTTGAACTGTATTTGAGCATCACCCATTCATGTATTCGAGTGGATAGGGAAGGCCTTAACCTTGTATAAAACCATAAAATCACATCATATGAGGCTTATCCAGGTGTGCTGTGTATCCATTATATGTCACTGTAGCAGGAGGTGAGAATTATTAATGAAGCCATTTCTTTTATTTGATGGTTGGGACAGTAATAAGCAGGATGCAGTATATGATCTACTGTGTGATGATGTTCCATCACGTCATTGTAAATACAGTGTTTTGTAATAAAAAACAGTTATAAAAGGAGAGAAACAACTTTGTGCACCATAAACTTTACACTTTGCTACTAAAGACTCTGAGGCCTTCTCTGGAGCAGAACAACATATACAACTACATACATGTTCTTTTGTTACTTGTATTCCTTTTAAAAGAGGAGATAGTGTGAAAAAACAGCAAGAATGTGCCAGTGCATTATAGTTTCACGTATAGAAGAAATTGGCTGAAATAAAAGTAGCTTTTTGTGCTGATTTATTGCAAATGTCTGCAAAAATCCTAATAGTCCAACCCATCTGTTCCAATTTAGTAATAAAAATATCATAAAAATCACGACAGAATCACTTTAAACTCCAAGAACATAGCTCCTACATTCTGTCTTAAAAAGACTCTAAGCGCCAAGAGCACAGGAGCTCTGTAATCTATTGAAAGTGCAGAGAGGCGCTCCTGGCTGCTCGACTCCCTAGGCAACGAGCCAAGGTTTTTTTTTACTTGCTCCGTCACTGTCCCTTCAGACCCAACCTTGTGTGATCCATTGACACCACTCACTTACTGCTGATGATCTCTGCGATCCTGGAACCTCCAGCTCTTCTTCATGCATTTGCACAGTACATATATAACTAAAGGTAGTTTTTTTTAAAAAGAATTCTGGCTTTTTTTGTTTTTCACACACTTAAACACATTTACACAGTCACACACACATTTAGAGCTGTACACACATGCATACACAAACACACACTTATAGGTTCTTTTTTACTTTTTTTAGTTCTTCATTTTATCAGTTTCCCTCTCGTTATTCCCCTAAAAAGTATTGATTTCCCAGCGTGACTATTGGATGCATTCTGACTGCTAACCATGCTGTCGGATCAGTTATTTTGTTTTTATTGATTTGCCTAATTGTATTTAATTATTGCGGTTTTATGCTTGCATTGTTGTACCTTGCGCTATTTTTTTTTGGGGTCCGCACATGCCAGCTGCTTTGGTGTATCCATGTATATTGGGCATCAAACTGTTCAGTAGACCCTTGGCATCAATATTTAGGGTGTTTTACAATTGTATGTAAGAAATTGGGTGAGATGAATGTGGCCAATTGCAATATATTTGAGCAATTTTCAGAAATATCATAAAAAATGCTGCCTTTTGAGTAGCTTTGGACTATGGTAGTTGGGAGTAGAATGACATAATTACCTATTTTGGATTTGTGAGCATGTGTACTTTATAGAAATATATGGTTTTGGGGGATCTTTGGACTGTTAGGCAGTCTTGTGGCACATAATATGCAGTCGGGGGCTTTTGTTCACAGAAGGCGAATCGGCAGCTGAGAAAATTCATATGCACTATTATTTGGGGTCCGCACATGCCAGCTGCTTTGCTATATCTATACATATTGGGCATCAAACTGTTCAGTAGACTCTTGGCGTCAATATTAAGGGTGTTTTACAATTGTATGGAAGAAATTGGGCGAAATAAATGTGGCCAGTTGCAATATTTTTAGGCAATTTTCAGAAATGTCATAAAAACTGCGGCCTTTAGCGTAGCTTTGCAGTATGATAGCTTGGAATAGAATGAAAACATTTTTAACTACCAATCATTAAAAGTTACATTTTAAATCTCACTCACATGGTGGGTTTCTCTAACATAGATTGTGGGGTGGTGTAAATTTATGGGTCATTCTCTCCTTTTTGTGTTTTAGATTTGCAGTATGGTAGCTTGGAGTAGAAAGAAATAATTAACTCTTTTGGATTCATTAGAATGTGTATTTTTCAAAAATATATGGTTGTTAGGGGTCACCATAACGTTTTTTAGCTTTTATCCCAAATAAATCTGGCAGTGTTTATACATTAGTGTAAATGTAAACCATCAAATAAGTGTGTACAAGGTAGATTTTGGGATCTTTACATGCCATGTACTTGAATAAACATATGTACATTGGGCATCAGACTGTTCAGCAGACCCCAGGCTTTCATATTTGGGGTGTTTTATCTTGGTACCTAATAGTATGTGGGACATAAGATGCTGCAGGGTAGAAGTTTTGAGGTGATTTTCGGAAATGTCACCTAAATCCCCAGTTTTAGGAAAGGTTTGTGGCTTGGTGCTTTGGAGTAGAAAGACATGCATACCCAATTCGGATTCGGGGGAATGTGTACTTTCTGGAAATATATGGTTTTCTGCGGTGAACATACTTTTTCCTACCTTTGCCCCACAAATGATGTAAATATGTTGATTTTGCAGTACCGGAAATGACAGACCATATGAGGGGTCTTCATTTTGGGGCCCCTGTATGCCACATGCTTGGGTACACCTATACATATTGGGCATCAAACTGTTCAGAGGACCCTAGGCTTTCATATTAGGGGTGATTTATCTTGATACCTAATAGTATTTTTCAGTGATATCCTTCAGCAATGTCATGTGCAGCACAGTATATCATCTCATGTTGACTTTCCACCACCATATTTCTGTACTCTGCTTTTCCAAAATGGCCGGCGCATGTGTAAAATGTCCCCACCCTGCGATGGCTTCTTTTCTGAATGTAGCGCTGTTACTGCATTATAATGTGCATGTGCAATGTTCCAGTTTGTCTGCAACGCTCATGGTCTTGGTCTGTGGGAGAGAAGGATGCATTATGGGAACTGATCTACTACTACTGCGCCATGTGTGAAATGCGATTGAAGCGCTGCAAGGAGAGCTGGTCACATGAAGGTGAATGTGCTTCTAGACAGAGAACAGGCTAATCAGACCTCACACAATCATTAATAGGGTTGCCAGCAGTATATTAGTGAAATGATTAATATATAACCTTGAGTTCAAATACATAAGGCAGACTGGTGTGTCTCAACAGACAAAATGGCCCCAGCATGCCAATCTCTTTCCCAAGTATTGTTTTCTAAATAGCAGAAACTCTTTCCATGTTTATCAAAGCTGAGAATACACATGAACCCCATTATACCTACAGTAGCTGAGCAGTTGTTGCCTCGGCCATTTTGTCTGTTCAATACACCTGAGGAAGAGAAGGGATCCCTTGAAAGCTCATGCTGGTTTTTCTGCTGCAATAAATGGATTGAAAAGCATTGGCCATAGGTTTTTGGCCATAAATGGATTGAAAAGCATTGGCCATAGGCATTGGCCAAAGCATTGCCTTGTACCAAAGCACAGCCATACAGTAATTACCCACAATGCTTTGGTACAAGGCACAGCCATACAGTAATTACCCACAATGCTTTGGTACAAGGCAGAGCCATACAGTAATTACCCACAATGCTTTGATACAAGGCAGAGCCATACAGTAATTACCCACAATGCTTTGGTACAGGACACAGCCATAGAGAAATTACCCATAATTCTTTGGAACAAGGCACAGCCATACAGTAATTACCCACAATGCTTTGGTACAAAGCAGAGAAATACAGTAATTACCCACAATGCTTTGGTACAAGGCACAGCCATACAGTAATTACCCACAATGCTTTGGTACAAGGCAGAGCCATACAGTAATTTCCCACAATGCTTTGGCACAGGGCTAGGGTTGCCACCTTTGCTGATGGCTAAACCCGAACAAGGGGGCCAGGCCAGATAGCATTGGGGGATTGGGCAGTGATGTAGTAACAGTCATGATGACATCAGAGGTGGCCAACTGGCTGCATTTCTATCCAGCTTTAGCGCACGGGCAGATTTGGGTAGATTTAGTCGCCTGGCAACTAATCGCCTTTTCTGTGGGGCGTCAATCTCCCAGAACTGCCTTCCGCCTGCTATAATGAGAAAACGCCATCGACAATTCACTTGCGGCGCTTCGATTTCCAAAATCGCCCGAAGTTGCCTCGCTTGGAAACTGCAGACGACTTTGGAAATGGAAACGGTGCAAGTGAATTGTCGCTGGCGTTTTCTCATTATAGCAGGCGGGACGCAGTTCTGGGAGATTGTCGCCCCACAGAAGAGATAAAGTGTTGATGCCCAGTTCAAAACCCCACAGGTGGCAACTCTAGGGGGGGAATTCACAAAAGTGTCAGTAAAATAAATAACCCAGAAGTGGCGGTTGACAAATTTGTAAAATGTCGTACAAACGGCAAATTCACAAAGGCAGATGTTACCGTCTCTGAATGTCTCGTAAGTCTGTCAATTTTCTAAAATGTCCTATATCTTTTCATCGTACAAACGACATTTATCAAGACTTTTTAAAAGACAATTTGACTGACATTTTCATTTTGGAGAGCCTAAAGTGTCGGTAAAATTGACGGTAAAAAAAATGAGTTTACGAGTAATTCATAAAAATGGCGGGAAAAGTGGCGCCGAAAAAACCACGCCCACTTTTAAAGACACTAATTCAAAAGTGTCGCACAAGTCGGAAAATTGGCGGAGAAATGCTCTGTGAATTTGTCGGCTGTTGCTACGACACTTTCTACGACATTTTAAAGACATTTTTTCGTTCCCGACACTTTTGTGAATTCCCCCCATTGTGTTCTCCTTCCATACAAACTCCCTGGATGGGATTTGATTTCAGAAGCAGCAGCCGTGAGAGTCATGTAAATGTGCCTGAGGAATTGTTCCATGTTCCAGTCACACAGTCACACATGAGAGGAACTGCCTCTAAACCTGGGTTTTACATCAGGAAACCATATAAACGTATATATTGAGGATAAACATGAGCACCCTGACATATACACAATTGATTCACTTTCCTTTATTCTCTTGTTTTACACTAAATATATCTGTACATGTTCATTCCTATCAATGTCTCCTCGTATTTACTGGGCTCTCACACCCACAGCAGTTTTGCATTTTATCAGCCAAAATGTCTCAGTCATAATGACTGACACTTCATCAACTGTATATCGTTTGCGATTTCCTCATAGACTTTGCTGAGGCTGCCAGACCCCTGATGTTCATATGTCCCCTCTGCTGTTGTCCTTCAGTATCAGAGGAGCATTGATATGAGGAGCTCACACAAGTATTTCATCTCCACACAAATGACTGAAGTCTCATTGGCTGAAGCTGAGAAATATCTCCGGGGGATTCCTCACACCAACCAATCACAGCTTTGCTTTCCTACTGGTTGCTATGGGCAACATTACACGTGGTGTGGAGCCCCGCCCCCGACTCTCTGCGCTGCAACGAATTACACAGAGAAAACTATTTGAGTTCTTATGTGATGTTTGTATCCCTCTAGAATTAGCAAAAAGCAGGGGTTTTATTTCTATTTTTACTTTTATAGAAATACCATGACTTTTCCCTCTGTTCCTAACTCTCTTAGTCCCGCCCTCTTTCCAATCATTCCTCTCAGTATCTCTTAGTCCCGCCTTTTCTCCAATCATTCCTCTCAGTATCTCTTAGTCCCGCCTTTTCTCCAATCATTCCTCTCAGTATCTCTTAGTCCCGCCTTTTCTCCAATCATTCCTCTCAGTATCTCTTAGTCCCGCCTTTTCTCCAATCATTCCTCTCAGTATCTCTAAATCCCGCCTTTCTCCAATCATTCTTAGTCCCGCCTTTTCTCCAATCATTCCTCTCAGTATCTCTTAGTCCCGCCTTTTCTCCAATCATTCCTCTCAGTATCTCTTAGTCCCCCCTTTTCTCCAATCATTCCTCTCAGTATCTCTTTGTCCCGCCCACATTCCTCTCTCGGCCAATCGGCTGGTGTGTCCCGCCCCTGGCTCCAGTCTAAGCCAATGAGTCGGATTGCTCCCGGTACAGGAAGCAGAGCAGCGTGAGGAGGAAAGAGGTGAGTGAGGGAGCGGCAGCAGTGAGGCAGCATCAGTAAGTGTCCGGCGGTAGGAGGGATCATGTGACAGTGGGAAGCAAGGACACCCTACAGCCTGAGAGCAGCCACTGAGGAACTCATTGTTTTGCCATAAGGAGCTTCAGGGCAGAGCACAGCCAGGCACATCCACTTCCCCCCAACAACCCTCTGTCCTTTCCCTTTTCCACCAGACAGCAGTAATGTAATTTCCCCTTTACTTTCCCACCATCCCAATCATGTGCAGGTCACGTGAGAATGTGTCGTGTCATTGTCCCACAGGAAGTGATCATCCCAGTGACTGACAGGCTGAACTGACAGTAGCAGGGAAATGCCCTCCCACAAGCCCCTCCCACTCACCTGCCTGTGTCTGTTCCCAGCCTGCACATAACTGCCACATCTATACCCTATAATGATATGTTTTATCTGCTCCACATAATACTGTAAGTGATCTAATGCTTTACATGCAACTCCCTGCGTCTACTATTAAATTCTACCAGAGTCCGTGCACACGAGTCTGTACTATAAGCCAATTCCAGAGTAACAGATTCCACTTTATTTTCTCCCGGCACTGGATCCTGTTCTGCTTCTGCACAATGATATATGATCAGATGCAGGGAGTTGCAAGGAACAGTATATGATAAGGTGCAGGGAGTTGCAAGGAACAGTATATGATAAGGTGCAGGGAGTTGCAAGGAACAGTATATGATAAGGTGCAGGGAGTTGCAAGGAACAGTATATGATAAGGTGCAGGGAGTTGCAAGGAACAGTATATGATAAGGTGCATGGAGTTGCAAGGAACAGTATATGATAAGGTGCAGGGAGTTGCAAGGAACAGTATATGATAAGGTGCAGGGAGTTGCAAGGAACAGTATATGATAAGGTGCATGGAGTTGCAAGGAACAGTATATGATAAGGTGCAGGGAGTTGCAAGGAACAGTATATGATAAGGTGCATGGAGTTGCAAGGAACAGTATATGATAAGGTGCAGGGAGTTGCAAGGAACAGTATATGATAAGGTGCATGGAGTTGCAAGGAACAGTATATGATAAGGTGCAGGGAGTTGCAAGGAACAGTGTATGATAAGGTGCAGGGAGTTGCAAGGAACAGTATATGATAAGGTGCAGGGAGTTGCAAGGAACAGTATATGATAAGGTGCATGGAGTTGCAAGGAACAGTATATGATAAGGTGCAGGGAGTTGCAAGGAACAGTGTATGATAAGGTGCAGGGAGTTGCAAGGAACAGTATATGATAAGGTGCAGGGAGTTGCAAGGAACAGTATATGATAAGGTGCAGGGAAAACAAAGGAAAAGCTGGTGTTTTTGGAGATTTATGATCAGGTGCAGCGGTTTGCTGGGAATAAAGTCACAGCTGTTATTCTGGAAATTGATAACATTCAATAATAGATGTACACAAGAAAACCTAAAACTATTGATTATTCTTTGTATACAAACTAATGAGCAGAAAATAATTATGGAATTTATAATAAAATAAACATGTTTCCCAGAAAAGCCCTCCCTCACTCGACTACTTATAACTCCAAACCGGAAGCTTGTGAAAGAAAGAGGCAGACAGAGCACAGTTTAGAAGCTGATACAGAGACATAATTGGACAAAAATGTATTCAAATAAAAATGTTTCCTTATGTTTTACATTGTTTAAGTTGATTTAGGGCATTGTGAAAATACATGCAATATGTCTCAATTAAGGTGGTTGTAGGCATTTGGGCCCGTGTAATTCTATTGGGAGATATTAGAACATGTTGAGATTAAAGGTGGCCATAGATGCAAAGATCCGCTCGTTTGGCAATGTTGCCAAACGAGCGGATCATTCCCCGATATGCCATTAACAGGCATGGCTATATCGGGGGTAATCTGATCGTTCGGCCGTATGGCTGAACGATCAGATTACGATGTGGCATGAGCTCTGGCGGGATCGGTCGAGTCAAAATCAAACCTGACCGATCAACCAAACGACCGATCTCCGCCGGGCGAAAGATGTCGGCACATGCCACACATGATCCGATCTGTGTTTCTATGGCCACCTTAACAAAGGTCCAGGGCCAGATGGTATTCATCCCAGGGTAATTAGCAAGCTTAGCTCTGTGATTGCCAAAGCTCTTTACTTGATTTTTCAGGATTCATTGAGATCTGGCATAGTGCCGAGAGACTGGCGAATTGCTAATGTGGTGCCTCTATTCAAAAAAGGATCCCGTTCTCAGCCTCAAAACTATAGGCCAGTTAGTCTGACGTCAGTGGTAGGAAAGCTTTTCGAAGGGTTAATAAAGGATAAGATACTGGACTTCATAGCAAATCATAATACTATGAGTGTGTGCCAGCATGGTTTTATGTGTAATAGATCTTGCCAGACTAACTTTATTTCTTATTATGAGAAGGTGAGCAGGGACCTTGACTCTGGGATGGCAGTGGATGTGATTTACTTAGACTTTGCTAAAGCATTTGATACAGTGCCACACAAAAGGTTACTGGTTAAATGAAGGAATGTTGGCCTGGAACATAGTATTTGTACCTGGATAGAGAACTGGCTAAAAGATAGACTACAAAGAGTGGTGGTAAATGGAACATTTTCTAATTGGACCAGTGTTGTTAGTGGAGTACCGCAGGGCTCTGTACTAGGTCCCTTGCTTTTCAACTTGTTTATTAATGACCTGGAGGTGGCCATTGAAAGTACTGTTTCTATTTGTGCAGATGAGACTAAATTGTGCAGAACTATAGGTTCCATGCAGGATGCTGCCACTTTGCACAGTGATTTGTCTAAACTGGAAAACTGGGCAGCAAACTGGAAAATGAGGTTTAATGTTGATAAATGCAAGGTTATGCACTTTGGCAAAAATAATATAAATGCAAGTTCTACACTAAATGGCAGTGTGTTGGGAGTTTCCTTAAATGAGAAGGATCTTGGGGTCTTTGTAGATAACAAGTTGTCTAATTCTGGGCAGTGTCATTCTGTGGCTACTAAAGCAAATAAAGTTCTTGTATAAAAAAGGGCATTAACTCAAGGGATGAAACATAATTGTGTCTCTTTATAGGTCCCTGGTGAGGCCTCATCTGGAGTATGGGGGCAGTTTTGGACTCCAGTCCTTAAGAGGGATATAAATGAGCTGGAGAGAGTGCAGAGACTAAGTGCAACTAAACTGGTTAGAGGGAGGGAAGAGTTAAATTATGAGGGGAGACTGACAAGGTTGGGGTTGTTTTCTCTGGGGGAAAAAAGGCGCTTGTGAGGGGACATGATTAGACTTTACAAGTACATTAGAGGACATTATAGACAAATAGCAGGGGACCTTTTTACCCATAAAGAGAATCACGTACCAGAGGCCTCCCCTTCAGAATAGAGGAAAAGAAGTTTCATTTAAAGGAACAGAGTAGGGGGTTCATCACAGTGAGGACAGTGAGGTTGGGGAATGCACTGCCGGGTGATGATTCAGTTAATGACTATAAGAGGGACTTGGATGATTTCTTGGACAGACATAATACAAAGGCTATTGTGATACTAAACTCTATAGTTAGTATAGATATGGGTATATATCATTTATGTGACAGTAGGGAGGGGTGTGTGTATGGGGCTGGGTTTTCATTTGGAGGGGTTGGACTTGATGGACTTTGTCTTTTTTCAACTCAATTTAACTATTTAACTATATTGCTGGGAATAATCCTGTATAGAAATGTGTAAGTGCTTAATTCCAGGGTCACTTCCAGGTCAGTCCCTCCCACGAGGAGCCAATGGGAATGTGGGAGGAAGCGAGTGACACAGGGATGAAGGGGAAGAAGAAGAAGAAGGATAAAAATGAGGAGGAGGAGGAGCGGGGGAAGAAGGAGAGAATGGTGAATCTGACACTGGAGATGATCTATCTGCTGACTGGAGAGGTGAGGGGCACTGTGACTGGCACACTGACAAGAGACTGTCTGTCTGTACAAAGGGGGTCTCTCTGCAGCTCAAACACCATTCTCTCTTCCTTTCAATATTTAGCACTACATCCCTAGGAAGAAGTCAGATGATGGGGGGGCCCTGCATGCCCCTGGCTCCGTCATACAGAAGGAAAATAACAAGAATGACAAGAAGATCCTGGAACTCATGTCCAACATCATCCAGCTGCTGACTGGAGAGGTGGGTACAGCGGCCCCTTATTGTTTAGTAACAGTGGATGATAATCCCTTTCTCTGGCTGGGGGATGACTGGAACATTGTGTGTGACAGGTTGCCATAAGGACTCATCATGTTTCCATCTATTTTTCCCCTTTTAGGAATGGGACTATAAAAAAGAAAAGAATGGTATTTGCAGGATGAAGGAGGATCTGCAGCAGCTCTGCCCAGTGGGTGAGTAATGGGTGCTTTTTCTCATATGCACGGCATAAAATGTATACAGAATATTTTGTCTTTTCAGAAAGACCTGGAAGCATGACCATTTTTGCATCTATTCATACCCAGTTAATCACCCATGGCACAAGCACCCAGCAATCATACCGATCTGTAAGAGTTTCGTGCATGTTGTTTTGGGAAATGCCCTACATGGCTTTAAACAAATCTAAATGAAGTGATCGCTCCCTCCCAAAAAAAAAGCCAGACTTTTTTACATAGTAAGTTAAATTGAAAAATGACACATCCATCAAGTTCTAACTTTTAAGTCTGTATATAACCTTACTAACTGCCAGATGATACAGAGGAAGTAAAAAAAAAATTTAAAGTCCCTCCAATTGGCCTCAGAGGGGAAAAAAAATCCTTCCTGACTCCAAAATGGGACCAGTCCCTGGATCAACTTGTACTATGAGCTCTCTCCCATATCCCTGTATTCCCTCACTTGCTAAACACCATCCAACCCCTTCTTATACCTATCTAATGTATCAGCCTGTACCCCTGATTCACTTCCCAGCTCTCCCTGTAACACCCCTTTCCCTCCTCTAATCTCATTGGCTCCCTCCTGTCTGCTGGGAGGAGCTACTGGTGAATAATGCATCCGACCCTTCCTTGTACCTATCTAATGTATCAGCCTGTACCACTGATTCACTTCCCAGCTCTCCCTGTAACACCCCTTTCCCTCCTCTAATCTCATTGGCTCCCTCCTGTCTGCTGGGAGGAGCTACTGGTGAATAAAGCATCCGACCCTTCCTTGTACCTATCTAATATATCAGCCTGTACCCCTGATTCACTTCCCAGCTCTCCCTGTAACACCCCTTTCCCTCCTCTAATCTCATTGGCTCCCTCCTGTCTGCTGGGAGGAGCTACTGGTGAATAAAGCATCCGACCCTTCCTTGTACCTATCTAATGTATCAGCCTGTACCCCTGATTCACTTCCCAGCTCTCCCTGTAACACCCCTTTCCCTCCTCTAATCTCATTGGCTCCCTCCTGTCTGCTGGGAGGAGCTACTGGTGAATAAAGCATCCGACCCTTCCTTGTACCTATCTAATGTATCAGCCTGTACCACTGATTCAGGGAGACAATTCCACATCTTTGCTGCTGGCTGAGATCGTAATCCCCTTTGAAATATTGGAATGACATTAGCTTTTCTCCAATCCATAGGTACCATACAATAGTCTTAAGGTGGCCATAGATGCAGAGATCTGCTCGAGCGGATCTCTCCCCGATATGCCCACATTGAAGTGGGTGATATCGGGCTGATCCGATCGTGGGCCCTAGGGCCCAACAATGGGATCAGAACAGAGGCCAAATGGGAGGTTGGATTGCGGGACCGCATCAACAAAAAGATGCAGCCACGATCCGACGGGATTTTCTAACCTGCCCGATCGGCATCTACCCGACTTTCGGCCAGATACCGATCGGGAAAGCCCGTCGGGGGGCTGTACACACGGTCGATAAGCTTTTATTGGCCCGTGTATGGGGGTCTTAAGAAAATCAGAAATAGGGACTGGTATAACACTGAACTAAGCTCTCTTATAACCCAGAGGTGTATGCCATCTGGCCCTAGTGTCTTGTTCACTTTGATTTCTATTAAAGCTTTATGCATCATATCCTGAGTCAGCCACAGACTAGATTGAGCTGAGCCATCAGTGCAGCTATGAAGTAAGCCTGGGAACTCGCACTCCTCTATTGTATACACTGAAGAAAAGAACTGATTTAGCACATTTGCCATTTCTGTATCTGTTACAACCATACTGGTACTGTTATTTAATGGTGCAACACTCTCAACCTACATCTTTTTAATATACCTAATATACTTTTTGAGGTTAGTCTTAGCCTAGCTAAGATGTCCTCCTCATTTCAAAATTTTGCCTTTCGGGATTGCTGTTTTACAACGTTTATTATAGTGTTTTATATTTATTAAATGTGGCTTCTGTCCCAACAGACTTGTAGTTTTTAAATGTCTTTCTCTTCTTTCCCATTAATTTCTTTACTTCTATATTAAGCCTCATAAGGTGGATCTTGGTGCTGCTAGATTAACTTCTTAAAGAAAGTAACCATTTAAGGAACCGTAACAATTTAAAGGAGATATATAGGATTAACTAAAAAAAAAAAAACAGTTTAGTAGGAAATTATGAATAATACATTTTTGTCTGTTTCACATTGTGCTAAAAATGAATACTACGTTTAAAGCCCCTTTATCAGAGCTCCCTGTAGATGTTGACGGGTCCCTGTCTGTGTTTCAAATGAGGGGTGGGCGTGTCTTAACGGTCCCTGCTAGAAGCACAGTAGATGGGGACAGTAGAGATTTTGCAGAAATTTACAATAAATTAACCAGAAACACACTTTTTTTAGCACGTTCCTTCTATATCTAAAAGAGTTTAATGCGCTGGCACATTCTTGTTTTTTTATATAAAATATCACCCTTAAGAGATCTTTTGAAAGTATAAAGGTTCAGAGAAAGTGGGACAGACCGAGGGGAGAGCATTCCAGAGGAAGGGTGTGTGTGAGGAGGTAATGAGAGAAGAGTTGAGGAGCAGGTCAGTAGAGGAGAGTAGTAAGCGGTTGGGTGATGTCTAGAGAGGAGTTTAGAGATTTAAGGTGAGTTATGATGTCAGACGTTAATTCAAATTTTATTCTGAAAGGTAGTGGAAGCCATTGCAGGGATTGGCAGAGTGGCATGGAGGAGGAGCATATACACCTGGAGGCAGTGTTCATTATGGACTGGAGAGGTGACAGTCTCTGGCAGGAAAGGCCAATTAAAAGAGAGTTACAGTAGTCTAGAGTTGATCTGATGAGAGAGTGAATAAGAATTTTGGCAGCATCTTGGGTGATATATTATCATATTTGCCATATGCTCATTAGGTGACGGTGACTGGATATGAGAAGCGAAGGGCAGACAGAATCTAGGATAACTCTGAGGCACCGTGACTGGGGTGATAGTGAAATTTTTAACTAAGATAGATACTTCTAGGATGTTAGTTGGGGAGGTTTAATTTAAGGTAATGTTGTGACATCCAAGTAGAGATAGCGAACAGGCAGGAGGAGACCCGAGTTAAGAGCTCTGGGTTAAGGTCAGGAGAGGAGAGATGGATCTGAGTATCGTTGGCATAGAGGTGGTAGTGGAAACCATACGAGTATAGAGAAAAAATAATAAGGGGCCCAGGAGAGAGCCTTGAGGGACCCTAACATAAATAGGTAGGGGAGTAGATGCTATTCCATGGTAGGAGACACTTGAGGAATGATTAGTGAGGTAAGAAGAGAACAGGACAGGGTCTTCTCACAAAGGCCAATTGAATGGAGGGACTGGAGAATGAGAGGACGATCCACTGTGTCAAATGCAGCTGAGAGATCAAGCAGTATTAGTATTGAGAAGTGCTTGTTGGCTTTTGCTGTTTAAAGGTCATTTGTTGGGTTAGGACAGTTTCAGTGGGGGTCGTTGCCTAAAACCAGATTGTAGGGGGTCCAGCAGGTTATCAGAAAGGAATAGTGTTAGTCGGTTGTAGACTAGGCGCTCAAGAAGTTTAGAGATGAAAGGTAGCAGAGAGATAGGTTGAGGTTGTCAACATTGGAGGGATCAAGAGAGGGTTTTTTTTCAGAATGGGGGTGACAAGAGCATGTTTTAGTTGAGAAGGAAATATTCCATTTGAGAGCTAGAGATTAAATAGATGAGTTAAGGCTTTGATTAGACAGAGATTGATATTGTGGAGAGGTTTGGAAGCAATAGGATCATGTGGGCAGGTAGTAAGGTGAGAAGAAGCTGAAAGTTTTGAGATTCCTCATCAGTCACAGGAGGAGCACAGTCTACAGTGGAAAAGGCATGCTGAGAATGGAACCCATGCTTACAGGGTGAAGGGAGCATGCACATCTTTGTTTAACCAAATACATCAGGGGCTTTGATGACAAGTTTGTTGTTAATAGGAAGGAATACCCCTGCTACTAATAACCTCCAATTATGGGAAACCTTTAAAGTAGCTCTCTAAACGCACAGGTATCTTGTGATTAAAAGTGTAGCACTGTGACTGGAAATCCCAACAGGCACAATTGCCATTGTTACCACATCCAATGATAACCCAGATGAGATATGAAACCTGCATAATTCTCTCTGACCAATAGCAAATCTGTGCAGGCTTCCAGTGTCTTTGCCAGATTCCCACCAGATTATTTATAGTTCTAATTTAAATTTGCCAAAAGAGTAAATGGGCGATTCAGCCTGAGTGTGAATCGGCAATAGCCAGGCCCGGCCACAAAAGTTCTGGCCTAGGGCGGCACATTTTAAAGGGCAGCACATTTTAAAGGGCAGCATGCTGTTCAGCCGTATTTTAGGGTTGCACAGCACGGTCATAAAGGTCTAGGCACACAAGAGATTTGCTGTGTGTCCCCTGCCATATTAGATCAGGGTTGGGGTGTTGGTGGGGTGCCAGCAGGAGAGGCCACTGGGAGTGGTGGGAAGAAATCTGACCCTGGCAATAGCCTCCTTTCCCAACTTCAAGGCATCTGAGATCTGTAAAAACCATGTAGACCAGGAGTGCCCATACTTTACTAATGTGAGGTCTACTTTTAGTGAAATTGTCCCATTATGATCTTCATCCATAAAAGCATTGTTAGCATTCTTTTCTATGTAAAGTATTAGTTAAATATTGATTTATGAGCAATTGTGTATTGCTACAAACAACTATTTCCTATGTAACCTTAACATAATAAATATCTGAATGAAATGAAAGAAACAGCAGGGTGATTTAGACCGTGTCTTGAGATCTACTGATTACCAACTAAGGTTCTACTGGTTTATCACAATCTACCTTTTGGGCACCCCTGATGGAGACTACCTGACACCTATGGTCTTTTAATTATAGAATACAACAAAGTCTTGGAGATCTCTGCCACCCTCCTTAACCAAGGCCTTAATTATTCTGATACCCAAACCCTGTGCTGGACCATAAATAAAAGTCTCTCTTATTCTTTTTGCCAGACGGTGAATATGAAGATAAGAGAGATGATACAGCTGATCTGGGAGGAACATTATGTTATAATAATGAGCCAAGCAAGATTGGGGCTGAAGGAGCAGGTTTTTGTGCCAAAGGAAATCTCACAAACCCTGATATTTTTCCAGCAGAAGAGCCCCCACCAGCCAATGGGATTAAAGAGAAAGTAGCTTCACATGAAGAGAGAAACCAATCAGATTGCAGCATTAACCCACTTACAGAACAGATAAAAGGAATAGATACACCTACTCTTATCATGGGATACAGCCTGAATAACAGCTTGGTATGTGATATAAAAGAGGAGGTGACTTTGTGTGAAGAGGGAAACCAATCAGATTGCAGCATTAATCCTCTTACAGAACAGACACAGGGAACAGATACACCTACTCCTATCATGGGGTGCAGCCTCTCAAAAACACAGGATAATAAAGATGATGAAAATGCTGGTACATCCCCACCTGAATCTCCGGTAATAAAACCGATTCTTCAGAAAAGAAACAACGATAGACATCAAAGCACCAACACAAGAGAAGAAATTTCTCACCACCCAAATCTTCATAATCATCTTGGGGTTCGTGCAGCTAAGAAACTGTTTCCTTGTTATGACTGTGGAAAATGTTTTGCCAAACCATCAGACCTTACTGCCCACGAAACAATCCACACAGGGGCGAAATCTTTTTCTTGTTCTCAATGTGGGAAATGTTTTATGACTCAAACTAACCTGAAATCTCACGAGAAAACCCACACAGGGAAAAAAAAGTTATCTTGTCCTGAATGTGGGAAAGGTTTTGCCTCTTCATCACAACTTAAAATACATCTGATGAGCCACACGGGAGAGAAACCATTTTCTTGTTCTGAATGTGGGAAATGTTTTGCAAGTTCATCAAAACTTTCTATCCATCAAACAACCCACACAGAGATGAAACCTTTCTCTTGTGATGAATGTGGAAAATGCTTTAAAAGCGACTCGACTCTTAGGACACACTACAGAACTCACACGGGGGAGAAACTATTTTCCTGCTCTGAATGTGGGAAATGTTTTTCTAATGCATCAGACTTTACTGTCCACAAAAGAACCCACACAGGAGAGAAACCCTTTTCTTGTTCTGAATGCGGCAAATGCTTTACCAGATCATCACAACGTACTGCCCATCACAGAATCCACACGGGAGAGAAACCATTCTCTTGTTCTGAATGTGATAAATGCTTTACCAGATCATCAGAGCTTATTGTCCATCGACGAACCCACACTGGAGAGAAACCTTTCTCTTGTTCTGAATGTGGAAAATGTTTTTCCAGATCAACGCAACTTACTGTCCACCAGAGAACCCACACAGGAGAGAAACCATTTTCTTGTAAGAAATGTGGCAAATGTTTTTCTACTAGTTACCAAGTTACTAAGCATGATCGAATCCACACGGGGGAAAAACCTTATTCTTGTTCTGAATGTGAGAAATGCTTTGCAACTCATTCTCTCCTTGCTAGTCATCGAAGGACTCACACGGGGGTGAAACCATTTTCCTGTTCTGAATGCGGGAAATATTTTTCAAAACAATCTTGCCTTAAGGAACATCTCAGAACCCACACAGGAGAGAAACCTTTTCCATGTTCTGCATGTGGGGAATGTTTTGCCTCTTCATCAGTTCTAAATATCCATTATCGACGAGCCCACACGGGAGAGAAACCTTTTCCTTGTTCTGAATGTGGGAAATGTTTTGCAACTTCACCAGAACTTACTTTTCATGGACGAACCCACACGGGAGAGAAACCTTTTTCTTGTTCTCAATGTGGGAAATGTTTTTGCAGATCCTCAGGACTTACTGCCCACCGACGAACCCACACGGGAGAGAAACCTTTTTCTTGTTCTCAATGTGGGAAATGTTTTTGCAGATCCACAGACCTTACTGCCCACCGACGAACCCACACGGGAGAGAAACCCTATTCTTGTTCTGAATGCGGGAAATGTTTTTTCAGATCGTCAGAACTTACTGTTCATCGACGAACCCACACAGGAGAGAAACCTTTTTCTTGTTCTGAATGTGGGAAATGCTTTGCCAGATCATCACAACTTAGTGTCCATCGCAGAACTCACACAGGAGAGAGACCATTCTCTTGTTCTGAATGTGGCAAATGTTTTGCACGTAAGGCAACGCTTAAAGTACATTTAAAACTGCACAAAGGATGAAAATCATAAGCTTGTTCTCAATGTGAGAAATATATTCAGGAATTTGTTTTGGCATTGATTATGTGTTGATATGCATTTCAATATAGGAAGAAGTTATTAGTGAATGGGTGTAAGTCTATAATAGCAGCACTTTAAGTACCATGTGTATTTCCTTTGCAGTGGACAGAATGCTCAAAGTACCTTGGGGGTGAGGTTTCTAATGAATATGGAAAATACCCCGAGCTGGACAGGGGGTGTATGAAAAAAGTTACCTCTTTCTATTTAATTTGTTTAAGATGACCAGGCATTTTTGAAGTAAATGCTCCAGACAATGTCCCTGTCCGTTGGATTAAATAATTGTCTGGACAGACTCTCCTCTAAGACTTTCATGTGAAACCTTAATTGCCCCAGTTGAAGATGGAGGCCTAGAAATGTGCCGTGATTGTATTTCCTCCTAACGTATATACTTGAATAGTTTCATTACTCACAGGCAGAGATATGTTGGCTGGAGCATGCCTTTACACTTTCAGGTACCTAGCTATCATGCAGATATCATGCAGATTATTTCAATAAAGTTTTTTTTATTTGTAAGAGATTAAGTGTACAGACCATTATTTCCACCATTAGTCCACATATACATATAGCTCATTATATAATAATATTTGAAGTAGCTTGATAAAGTGTACACTTGGTACAAATGTCTGCAATTCAGAGTCACCAACGGACATTAGTAACTAGAGTCACTACTGTTACAACTTTTAGAATCTGAAGATGCCACCGTTTAATATTCTTCTAGACTAGTGTTTGACTGGGTTTAATGGGATCCATTTTTTTTGCATCTCCTACTTAAGGTCCTTTTTAGCAGCCATCATAATGTCTTCAAACAGGTGGAACTGTGTCTTAAGCAGTCCCATGGGTTTCTCACTTAATAGTGAGAATTCTAGGGTGTTCCCTTATGGAAACTTCAAATACTGAGTTAATCATTAAATATTCTAATCTAGAACCTTTGAGCATCTAAACACGTATACCAAATACGTAGCCTACTTCCCCACTGCCTTCAAAGAATCTTGGATCAGATAAATCTACCAACTTTTCTATACAGACTAGAACCAAGTACCACCAAAGGAGTACTTTATAATTTGTTTCTACTAAGGAGAATCTCCTTAGTAGAATCTTCTTGTTCAAAGGTGCAGTAGAAATCTTTTTGGCAAACTACATATAGCCTAATTCTTTGAGGGAGGTAGTTTAAAAAAAAAAAAACTTAGAGGAAAGGATACAGCCTTTTGGTATTGGTAGAACGAAGGCACCGACATTCAAAGGACACTGAGACTGAAGAAAGTGAAGTATTTGTTGTAATTCGAAAATGACAACATTTGGCGGTATGGAATATTTTTGTTTATTAGGGGGAAAGAGGTCTGTCTGAAGAACTGCGATGGAGCATATACTGTATGTTGTGCTCAATCCTAAAGTGAAATGAAGATGCCTGGAGACCTGGCGGGATATAAAGGATTCCGTAGTCGGCCATCGGCGTATGAAGAGAAATAAGGCCTAGTTTTCTGTAGGACTCAGCCCAAATCCTTATAATATGTTGCAAACATTGGCTATATATCATTTGAGCCTCAGTGGTGGGAGGCACCAAGTAGTGCAGCAGGGGTGTATGGCTGGGAAAATGTTGCTTCTAGGGAGACCAAATGTGGACTATCTTCTATTGTGTGAAGTGAGATTATTGACCTGTCTTGTAATAAAAAAAACACTTTGGTAGGCCTAAAACGCCCGTGTTTTTTTAGGATAGATCTCAGTATTTCCAGCCCATACAAATCTGAGAAAGTTGGATTCAAATTTCTCATGATGCCTAGACGGTATTGACACTAGAAGGGTTCTAAATAAATCCAACAGTTACATGAGGTGTGGTGAGCGCTTCATTTTCCCAAGAGTGTATTTAAAGGAGAAGGAAAGCCCCAGGGCGCAAAACCCCTCCCCCCCTCCCGTGTATTGCCCCCCCTCCCTCCTCCCCCCTGGCCTACCCCTCCCGCTGGGCAAATGCCCCTAACTTGTTACTCACCCCTCTGCAAAGGTCCTGTCCACGGAGTTCACAGTCGCCATCTTCTCCCACGCGCGTCTTCTTCCTTCTCTGACCGGCGTCTTCTGGCGCATGCGCAGTAGGAACAGGTACCGGTACAGCTCTATTGCGCATGCGCCGAATGTCACGAAGTGAAATCGGAAAACTTTGTGACATTCGGCGCATGCGCAATAGAGCTGTACCGGTACCTGTTCCTACTGCGCATGCGCCAGAAGACGCCGGTCAGAGAAGGAAGAAGACGCGCGTGGGAGAACATGGCGACTGTGAACTCCGTGGACAGGACCTGCGCAGAGGGGTGAGTAACAAGTTAGGGGCATTTGCCCAGCGGGAGGGGTAGGCCAGGGGGGAGGAGGGAGGGGGGGCAATACACGGGACGGGGGGAGGGGTTTTGCGCCCTGGGGCTTTCCTTCTCCTTTAAGCTACTAAACATTTCGTTTCATATTCATTTATTAACTTGATCCCTAGGATTCAAAGATAAAATGGGTTTGCCATATAAACTCAAAGTTCAAATAAAGTAGATGAAAGGAGAGATTAATATTCAACCATTCTACTATAATTGACTAGTAGGCAAGACCATAACCAAAAAGTTGGGAAGTGAATGATTTTTATGGTGGTAGCTGGTGGAAGAAGAGAGGTTTTAGTTGACTTGTTGATAAGAGCACCTTTGGATATCTTTACAGAGGGACTTCAGACAGGAAGCGCTCATAGAATATTTTTTTAAGAATTGGTGACGAGGGGCCTATAGAGGATTAAAATAATACATTAAAGCACTGCGTATCTTGACAGCGCTATATAAATAAATGATGATGATGATGATGATAATACACTGGTGGCAAGGGGCTTAATAAAATGTAAAATAAAACAAACACATCGGTATTCAGTGGAACTTACCTTCGGTTCTTCTTCCTTGGCAATGGCGGTTTCTTCATTTTTCTTTGGCTCCTTTTGTGGCTTCGGGTCTTTTTGCAGCTTTGGGTCTTCGACACTTCAGGTGTAAGTCGTTTCGGGTCTTTGGTATTTCAGGTCTTCGGCAACTCAGATCTTCCCCGATTCGGGACTTTGTCTCTTTGGGATTCAGCGTTTTGGGTTCAGCTCGCTTGCTGTTAATGGGAACCTGGTTAATTCAGAAATCACAGCACAGCCGGGCCCCCCTTTATGTCCCGGGCCGGTATGACTGTACCCCCTGTGCCCCCCTGATGGTGGCCCTGCTTAGCACTGTAGAGTGGCAGCCAATCACCAGCTAGGTGACCTGACAGGGAACCGCATCTTATCTTTCAGTGTGGGAAAACAGGGCTTTTTTAAAAAATAAAATATGACCCCTTAACTACAGGACTGTGTAGAGCTAAGCTCTTTGGTACCCTGCATGTACTATTTTCTCAAAGGCGGTTTCTTCACCATGGACCAAAAGCACATATTAAAGGAAACTGTACCCCCCAAACAATGTAGGTCTCTATAAAAAGATATTGCATAAAACAGCTCATGTGTAAAATATTTATTAAAATAAACCATTTTCATAATACTATACTTTTCTAGTAGTAAAATTGCAAACCAACAAACTATACATGTTAGGTCACATGAGCCAATTAACAGACAGAGTTCTATCTTTTGCTTCAACACTTAACTGTTACAGTTAGAGCTGCAGTTTTTCTGGTCAGGTGATCTCTTCCTGTTACAGTTAGGGCTGCAGTATTTCTGGTCAGGTGATCTCTTCCTGTTACAGTTGGAGCTGTAGTATTTCTGGTCAGGTGATCTCCTCCTGTTACAGTTAGAGCTGCAGTATTTCTGGTCAGGTAATCTCTTCCTGTTACAGTAAGAGCTGCAGTATTTCTGGTCAGGTGATCTCTTCCTGTTACAGTTAGAGCTGCAGTATTTCTGGTCAGGTGATCTCTTCCTGTTACAGTTAGAGCTGCAGTATTTCTGGTCAGGTGATCTCTGAGGCAGCACACAGACCATCATGAAAAAATGAAAAATTCTGGCACTCTAACCACTATCCTTAGCTATCAGATCCATTTTGTAAAAAGTGTTATGGCCTGACACCCCTCTCACAAGAAAAGTGTTATGGTCTGAAACTCCTCTCAAAAAAAGTGGTAAAGGAGACACCTCCCCAAGAAAAATGTCGTACAGTCTTGCACCCCCAAGAAAAAATGGCACGGGCCATCACCCCCTCAAGAAGAGTGTCACGGTACGACACCCCCTCAAGAAAAGAGGTATGGTCTGACACATCCCCAAGGAAAAAAGTTGTACAGTTCAAAAACTCCCTATAAAAATGGGTACAGTCCAACACCCCCTCAAGAAAATTGGTATAGTTAAACACCCCCATCAAGAAAAGTGGTACATGGGGAAAAGGATACAGAAAATTCTGAACTGCATACTATCAGCAACTCGCTGTTCGATTGCCGCAAAATGGAAGGATCCATCCCCCCCATCCTTGTGGGATTTAGTTAATAGGATAGAACATGTTAGGAGAATGGAATATTTAACAGCCTTGGCCCATGATAAGGTGTTGGAGTCTGAGGAAGACTGGTTCATGTGGAACGGTTATTACCGAGAACTACAAGAATCTCAAAGATAACATAGATAAGTTGTAGAGGAGTGGAGATGAGAAATGTTCCTCCCTTATGTATAGGGAACGGGATTCCATTTAGCCCCCTCCCCCCCGAAGAATGTCTTGGACCCTCTAGGCTGTCAGTCGTTTGGGTTCAAATACTGAGACTTACTGTTGTTGTATGTCTTGACCAATGATGTTGTATGGCTTGATCTTATCTTGTACACCTCAAAACCTATGTCATGTATTTGATATTGTGTTGATTTGGAAATGTACCACTTACTTTTTCATGTAATTACAAATAAAAAATACAGTTTAAAAAAAAAAGAAAAGTGGTACAGTCCATTACCCCCTCAAGAAAAGTGGTATCGTCCAACACCTTCCCCAGAAAAAAATGGCTCAGTCCCACACTCCCTATAGAAAAGTGGTTCAGTCTGACACTTTTCTTGGGGGTGTCATCCCATACTACTAACCTTGGGGGGTCTTAGACCATACCACTTTTCTTTAAGGGGGTCGGATCGTACACTTATCTTGAGTGGGGTGTCAGACCTTACCACTTTTGTTGATGGGGGTGTCAGACCTTACCATTTTTATTGAGGGGGGGTGTCGGACCATCTAAAGAAGACAAGTACAGCATGTGAAGGCTTTAATTTGTATTGTTGGGTAGTTGAACCCCTGCACATTCTGACTAAAGATTTGCTCTCCATAGCTGTAATTATGGTTTGTGTAGTGGCATGTGTGAGTGTGGAATTGATTTAGGAGAATCTAATCAGATGTTTGGGTCCCATGGTTGGCTGTGGAACAAACTGGTTGGTGTGGTTGATGGTGAAGGCACAGATATATCAGTCACTGGCAGCGCTGGTAGTAGGAGAGGGACAGTCTGCTGATGTCTGAGTTCGCTGGCTTGCTATAAAGATAGGCAACTCCATCCTTAGCCTATTGTGGACTACATAGGGTAAGATGATTCCAGTAGCCATAAAGTGATGGACGGTGCAGAGGTATCTCAAGGTGCAGCCATCTTGGACAGTTTGTCAATACCACCCCCCCATACAGAACTTTATATGTTATAATTTTTATGGAATTTATGTAACACATTTATGTATTCCTGTATAGAGATTATACATAATTATCATCAGCCCCTGCCCCAGTGAGCTGACAATCTAAGGTCCCTATCACATTCCCAACATCCTCTGCCCCAGTGAGATTACAATCTAAGGTCCCTATCACATTCCCATCAGTCCCTGTCCCAGTGAGTTTACAATCTAAGGTCCCTATCACATTCCCATCAGTCCCTGCCCCAGTGAGATTACAATCTAAGGTCCCTATCACATTCCCATCAGTCCCTGTCCCAGTGATTTTACAATCTAAGGTCCCTATCACATTCCCATCAGCCTCTGCCCCAGTGAGTTTACAATCTAAGGTCCCTATCACATTCCCATCAGCCTCTGCCCCAGTGATTTTACAATCTAAGGTCCCTGTCACATTCCCATCAGCCTCTGCCCCAGTGAGCTTACAATCTAAAATCCCTGTCACATTCCCATCAGCCTCTGCCCCAGTGATCTTGCAATCTAAGGTCCCTATCACATTCCCATCAGCCTCTGCCCCAGTGATCTTACAATCTAAGGTCCCTATCACATTCCCATCAGTCCCTGTCCCAGTGAGCTTACAATCTAAGGTCCCTATCACATTCCCATCAGCCCCTGCCCCAGTGATTTTACAATCTAAGGTCCCTATCACATTCCCATCAGCCTCTGCCCCAGTGAGATTACAATCTAAGGTCTCTATCACATTCCCATCAGCCCCTGCCCCATTGATCTTAACATCTAAGGTCCCTATCACATTCCCATCAGCCTCTGCCCCAGTGAGCTTACAATCTAAGGTCCCTATCACATTCCCATCAGCCTCTGCCCCAGTGATCTTACAATCTAAGGTCCCTGTCACATTCCCATCAGCCTCTGCCCCAGTGAGATTACAATCTAAGGTCCCTATCACATTCCCATCAGTCCCTGTCCCAGTGAGCTTACAATCTAAGGTCCCTATCACATTCCCATCAGCCCCTGCCCCAGTGATCTTACAATCTAAGGTCCCTATCACATTCCCATCAGCCTCTGCCCCAGTGAGATTACAATCTAAGGTCTCTATCACATTCCCATCAGTCCCTGCCCCAGTGAGCTTACAATCTAAGGTCCCTATCACATTCCCATCAGCCCCTGCCCCATTGATCTTAACATCTAAGGTCCCTATCACATTCCCATCAGCCTCTGCCCCAGTGAGCTTACAATCTAAGGTCCCTATCACATTCCCATCAGCCTCTGCCCCAGTGATCTTACAATCTAAGGTCCCTATCACATTCCCATCAGCCTCTGCCCCAGTGAGATTACAATCTAAGGTCCCTATCACATCAGTCCCTGCCCCAGTAAATTTACAATCTAAGGTCCCTATCACATTCCCATCACTCCCTGCCCCAGTGAGCTTACAATCTAAGGTCCCTATCACATTCCCATCAGCCCCTGCCCCATTGATCTTAACATCTAAGGTCCCTATCACATTCCCATCAGCCTCTGCCCCAGTGAGCTTACAATCTAAGGTCCCTATCACATTCCCATCAGCCTCTGCCCCAGTGATTTTACAATCTAAGGTCCCTGTCACATTCCCATCAGCCTCTGCCCCAGTGAGATTACAATCTAAAATCCCTGTCACATTCCCATCAGTCCCTGTCCCAGTGAGTTTACAATCTAAGGTCCCTATCACATTCCCATCAGCCCCTGCCCCAGTGAGCTTACAATCTAAGGTCCCTATCACATTCCCATCAGCCCCTGCCCCAGTGATCTTACAATCTAAGGTCCCTATCACATTCCCATCAGCCTCTGCCCCAGTGAGATTACAATCTAAGGTCCCTATCACATTCCCATCAGCCCCTGCCCCATTGATCTTAACATCTAAGGTCCCTATCACATTCCCATCAGCCTCTGCCCCAGTGAGCTTACAATCTAAGGTCCCTATCACATTCCCATCAGTCCCTGTCCCAGTGATCTTGCAATCTAAGGTCCCTATCACATTCCCATCAGCCTCTGCCCCAGTGATTTTACAATCTAAGGTCCCTGTCACATTCCCATCAGCCTCTGCCCCAGTGAGCTTACAATCTAAGGTCCCTATCACATTCCCATCAGTCCCTGTCCCAGTGAGCTTACAATCTAAGGTCCCTATCACATTCCCATCAGCCCCTGCCCCAGTGAGCTTACAATCTAAGGTCCCTATCACATTCCCATCAGCCTCTGCCCCAGTGAGATTACAATCTAAGGTCTCTATCACATTCCCATCAGTCCCTGCCCCAGTGATCTTACAATCTTAGGTCCCTATCACATTCCCATCAGCCCCTGCCCCATTGATCTTAACATCTAAGGTCCCTATCACATTCCCATCAGTCCCTGTCCCAGTGAGCTTACAATCTAAGGTCCCTATCACATTCCCATCAGCCTCTGCCCCAGTGATCTTACAATCTAAGGTCCCTATCACATTCCCATCAGCCTCTGCCCCAGTGAGATTACAATCTAAAATCCCTGTCACATTTCCATCAGTCCCTGCCCCAGTGAGTTTACAATCTAAGGTCCCTATCACATTCCCATCAGCCCCTGCCCCAGTGATCTTACAATCTAAAGTCCCTATCACATTTCCATCAGTCCCTGCCCCAGTGAGCTTACAATCTAAGGTCCCTGTCACATTCCCATCAGTCCCTGCCCCATTGATCTTAACATCTAAGGTCCCTATCACATTCCCATCAGTCCCTGACCCAGTGAGCTTACAATCTAAGGTCCCTATCACATTCCCATCAGCCTCTGCCCCAGTGAGATTACAATCTAAGGTCCCTATCACATTCCCATCAGCCTCTGCCCCAGTGAGATTACAATCTAAGGTCCCTATCACATTCCCATCAGCCCCTGCCCCAGTGATCTTACAATCTAAGGTCCCTGTCACATTCCCATCACTCCCTGCCCCAGTGAGCTTAACATCTAAGGTCCCTATCACATTCCCATCAGCCCCTGCCCCAGTGAGCTTACAATCTAAGGTCCCTGTCACATTCCCATCACTCCCTGCCCCAGTGAGCTTAACATCTAAGGTCCCTATCACATACACACAGATTGAGGTGACTTGCCTGCAGATTGTATTGGGAGACGCACTGTACAGGGCAAACAATGGAAATCACAGGACCCCATACAACAAAATGAACACACAATTCCAAAGGCCAAGGAGACACAAGCGCTGAATCAGTAATAAAACACTTGTAACAATCTTAATAATTAGTGATGTGCGAATGTATTCGTCAGGCTCGAATTTGCGTCAAAATAATGGACGCCGCCATTAAAAAACGAGGCGCCGGCGGTGCTCAGTGAATTTTTCGTTGTTTCACGAATTTCACTGAAAATTGGCACATTTTGATCAAAACGCCCCAAATTCTCCCATCACTATTAATAATCCATCGGCTACCATATCAAGATAAACTCTTTAAGCCTGTATCTACTCTAATTTACCTGCCCTCTGTTCTTTAATGAGAAATATAGGATAAATGAAACCCCCCTAATTTTGTAGGCAATCCGGTATAATATATGGTGTTGCTTTTACGTTTGGCTGTAAATTAATTGTGTCTTCAAAAATATCCCTTTTATTGGAGCTCCCTATAGATTCTCTGATCTGTGTCTCAAATAAGAGGTGGGGGTTCCTGATTGGTTCTTGTCCTACAGTGAATGTGCTGAGTGCTGCCGGCTCCCTTTAGAGAACAGAGCAGCTCAGAAACTGGATGTGAAAAAGAACAATTTCATGCCTGTGTCGGCCTTTTATACCTTCGACCTTGTGTAGCACTGGTGCCCTTTGGAATAGTCTTTTCTTGAAATGGAGAGTGTAAAGCATTCACAGCTTTGTGTACATCATACTCTTTGTGTGACTTTAGCTTATTGTTTATTTAAATATATTTAGATTCATTTAGAAGAATTGTACTTAAAAAAGTAGTGTTTCAGGCTGATTTATTGAATATTTCTGCAAAAACCCCTAATAATCCCTCCCTTCTCTTCCACTTGCTGCTCCCTGAATTCCCAGGCTGTGCACTCAGCTCACTGCACTGTAGGACAAGAACCAATCAGCAGCTAGCAGGACCTGATAGGGAACTGAAGCCTGTCTGTGCTTGTGTGACTGCAGGGCTGTGATTGGCTGTCCCCTCCTACTGTGCTTCTGCCAGGGACACACCCACCCCTCATTTGAAACAGATTTTGGGGTCTTTACATGCCATGGACTTTGATATACCTATGTAGATTGGGCATCAAACTGTTCAGCGGACCTCAGCCTTTCATATTTAGGGTGTTTTATCTTAGTACCTAATAGTATGTGGGAGATAAGATGTCGCAAGGTGGAAATTTTGAGGTGATTTCTGGAAATGTCACCAAAATCACCAGATTTAGGAAAGGTTTGTGGCTTGGTGCTTTGGAGTAGAAAGACATACATACCCAATTTGGATTCAGGGGAATGTGTACTTTCCGAAATATATAGTTTTTTGGGGGTGAACATATTTTTTTTTCTACATTTGCCCCAAAACCAGGAGCATCTGAATTATCACAATTTGCTACAATTAGTTGCTACAATTAGTTGATCCATCTCTCAGCAGCATCTGTGGAATATTAGCAAGTATTGTATCAATTCTATCAGGGCTTCTGCTCAGCAGGGACAAAGACATGGATCAACTCATGGATCAGTTTAGAAGAGATATTGAAAGTATTTCTGGTGAACAATCTGAAACCAAATAAACTGAAAAGAGTGATTGAAGTGGAACAACCCGTTTAACATGTAAAACATGGGGAGTGCAGTATATGGGATGTACTATATAAACTAAAATGTGCAATCAGAGAGCATGTGCTGGAGATTCGGAATCAAATATTTTGCCAATTGTACAGGGGGAGACGTAGAACAACTGAAATTGTGGGGTACAGATTAGTTGCCCCAAGAGGAGGCGACAAGTTACTTTATTACAAAAGATGGATTTTTTATTTGGATACAAGGCTCCCTAAAGGATTCAATTCTTTATTTGATGTTACAATTGAGTCTATACATATTTTGTGTCCATTTATTCATATGTGAAACATATAGTGTCAATCATGAGTTTTAAGCGCGAGGTCACACTGGGCTTCTTTACGTTGTGTTTTGAAAAACGCATGAAAACGCCAATGAAAACTCATGCTCACGACAAGGTGCCTGTAGCTTTCTTTTCCCAACATGCACTTCTGGTTTTTCTCGCTCCCCACAATTCCACTCGGAAGCATTTTATTATACTTTTGTAAAAAAGAAAGCGGAAAAGCAATTTACATGCGAAATGTCGCTGGACTGATCACAAGGTAATAACGTCACCTGCTGACAATGTGTATATGCTCAATCCATCTCGCTAAAGTGTGGCCGCCATATTGAAAATGCTCATTCCATCTCGCTAGAGTGTGGCCACCATATTGAAAATGCTCATTCCATCTCGCTAGAGTGTGGCCACCATATTGAAAATGCTCATTCCATCCAGCTAGAGTGTGGCCGCCATATTGAAAACACAGTGTATTTCAGTGAAATGTATTTCCAAACTGTGGATCCCATAGAGATTAATAATATGGCGTTTCCTAGGCACACATATAAATACTGGCGTCTCGTGGTGGATGTTGGCAAACGCCCAGCGGGAGTTGCTATAGTGAATATTCCATTATTTTAAGTAGCGCATCATTTTGAGTGTATTTGCGCTTGGCCACATGTTTTTTTAAAAAAGCAGCGTAAATACGCCCCGTGTGACCTCGCCCTAAAAGTTACAGATGGAAGGTAAATTTATCCTTTAGAATCCTATAACAGTATTACTGTTGAGACTGAGTTTTTAGAGTAGTTTAATATTTAATATGATTTAACTTTAATGGAATTGATCCACTTATATTTAAATATTTATAGAGGTATTATTGTGCATATTGGTAGTTTTATGCAGAGTATCACGTTGATAATGAAATTATAATGTCTATTAACAACAGAGAAAGGAACCAGGTTGTAAATAGATTGTTTGAAAGGGTTAAAGCTGGAAAACTAAGTTAATTGCATGGGGATGACCTTTAAAACGATAGTAGAGAGATCTTTTTTATGCTAAGACACGAAACGCGTGAAGCATGTTTTTAACCACGTTCCACTAAAGAAAGTAGTTTTACATGATACTCTAGTGGTCTGTTTATTGCACCTGATTGGATTGAACATGTGCTTAGTGGGACTCTCGGGCTACGGACCTTCATTATATAAATGCACCCAATGTTTGCATAACATAACATAAATATCTGTTTTTAATCTTGCATGAATATACGGTACTTGTGCAACAATACGGTATTTCAATAAGAAAGGAACGATCTATCTTCAGATATATAAAATTGATTAAAAGGAGGGGATCTGACTTCTGTCAGTATTTGAATTTTTTTTATATATAGGAGAAAAGAAAAAAAGTGTCCCCGTCTTTTTGATCAGAAAAAAAACACACAAGAAAATATAGGTAAATATATGTTATCACTATATCATTTAAATTCCAGTTAAACCATTTAATCCCGTGATTCTATATATATATGGGTTCCCCCCTTTGTTAAGTAGTCCCACAAAGTGCTAGTGCTTGACCTTAATTAGATAACATTAAATAGAATAAAACTAGGACTTAATTCATTTTTCTTTTAAATATTGTGTATGCTTTGTCATTTCTGACTCATAAACAATTCATTTAACATTAATTACTAAAAATTAACTAAAACACCAATAAGGGTGATAAAGTGCCAACAGATTGTGATCAATTCACTTGTAAATCAACTAAAGTGCAATTATTAATATCTCTGATTCCAAGAAAAGGTGAGAAAAGGAAATTGGTAGATGGATGGAGAAGTCCCGTGTTTTCTATCTGATTGTTTTACTAACTGCGGGACCCCACAAAGAGAGAGAAGTCAGGGCTTCTGGAACTGTGCTCTCAATTCTATTTTAACTAACTGAATGAAGCGCTGTCTTGTCTAAAAAACACACAAATTCCAGAGCACTTATAGTGAAAACAGTTAAACTAGATTAAAGATAAGGAATCTCCTATAATATGGGCTAAGAGAAGCGCCCAGATCACTATAAAAAGTTTTTTTCTTAAGAGAACCCCCCAAGGTTTTATCTGAAATGGTGTAAACCGTTGAGAAAGAGCAAGGCTCTCTTTGTGGGGTCCCGCAGTTAGTAAAACAATCAGATAGAAAACACGGGACTTCTCCATCCACCTACTAATTTCCTTTTCTCACCTTTTCTTGGAATCGGAGATATTAATAATTGCACTTTAGTTGATTTACAAGTGAATTGATCACAATCTGTTGCCACTTTATCACTCTTATTGGTGTTTTAGTTAATTTTTAGTAATCTAACAATCAATTGGGGGCCGATTCACTAAGGGTCGAATATCGAGGGTTAATTAACCCTCGATATTCGACTAGGAATTAAAATCCTTCGACTTCGAATATCGAAGGATTTAGCGCAGATAGTTCGATCGAACGATTCGAAGGATTTTAATCCAACGATCGAAGGAATATCCTTCGATCAAAAAAAGTTAGGAAAGCCTATGGGGACCTTCCCCATAGACTAACATTGACTTCGGTAGCTTTTAGATGGCAAACTAGGGGGTCGAAGTTTTTTCTTAAAGAGACAGTACTTCGACTATCGAATGGTCGAATAGTTGAACAATTTTTACTTCCAATCCTTCCGAAGTCGTGGTCGAAGGTCGAAGTAGCCCATTCGATGGTCAAAGTAGCCCAAAAAAACCTTCGAAATTCTACGTTTTTTACCTTTGAATCCTTCACTCGAAATTAGTGAATCGGCCCCTTAATGTTAAATGAATTGTTTATGAGTTAGAAATGACAAAGCATACACAATATTTAAAAGAAAAATGAATTGAGTCCTAGTTTTATTCTATTTAATGTTATCTAATTAAGGTCAAGCACTAGCACTTTGTGGGACTACTTACGGTAACAAAGGGGGGAACCCATATATATATAGAATCACGGGATTAAATGGTTTAACTGGAATTTAAATGATATAGTGATACCATATATTTACCAACAATACGGTATATCATGTACAGTAACCCCATGGATAAATACACAGGATACTATAGTAGTGTCTACTTGGGTAAGTGCTTGAATTAAGCAGACAGAACATGGACCACATTCACATTTATAAGCCAAGTTTTTCAAGGTGTTTTGTGTCTTGATATAACATGTCGCAGCCGCTGCTTCTTAGAAGGGGTCTTCAACCTGATGCTGGAGAATGTGATTCTGAGCATTCTCAGAGACAGATTTATCAAGGGTTGAATTTCGAGGGGTTAAATCCCTTGAGATTCGACTGGGGAATAGAATCGAATAGGGAATTCAGGCGAATATATGCGCTAGCGAATAGTCGAATGGGCGAATATTCGCCCGGCGAATAGTCGAGCGATAGAATATTCGATCGAAAGATTTTCATTCGATCAAATGATCGTTCAAATGCCTTTTTATTCGATAAAAAACGTAGAAAAAAAGCCTATGGGACTTTCCCATAGGCTTTTAAAGCAAGTCGGTAGGTTTAATCTGGCGAAGTAGGCTGTCGAATGATTTTTAAAAGAGACAGTACTTCGACTATCGAATGGGCGAATAGTCGCAGCATTTTTTTGCTCGATCTATTCGAATCATTCTAGTCAGGTGAATTTACGCCAATTGGATAGTCGAGGAGCACAAAAAACTCCTTGAAATTCGAGTTTTTTTCCCCTCTATTCATTCACCCGAGCTTAGTAAATGTGCCCCCAAGTGAATTTGACTGCAGAAGCAATGTAGCACTTCAGCTCTCGTCCAAGCTAGGCCCTAATTCTTATACTTCTTGTTCTTGCTACTGTAACTCAGAGAGCCTGCAGGGGCTTGTGAGAAGTGGCTGCAGAAGAGAGATTGCCTACAATTTCATTTTCTTTCATTATGCAAGACATTGTGGTTGGACATCCCCTATAAAGTAAAGCAAATTCTTCACCGCAGTCTCTTTGATAAGACCAATGGCAAGAATGTTTCTGTAGAGTCCTTGAATGAGCACCATTTGTCAGAGCAATCGTGGATGCTCCCATTGCACAAACTTGCAGGAAGGATCACTGACCTCAGGGACTTCTGCACAAAATCACTATCCAGAGGACTTTACTCAGGCCCGGGTTTGTGGAGAGGCCACCAAGACCTAGGGTGGTGGGATTTTAGGGGGAGACGTGCTGCCCAACCACCCCACATTGGTTCAGAAACACTGGGGATTCGCAGGAGATACCATCATTTTTTAAATTTCCCATGAGCCAATCCCCATTGCTCCAGTCCAGATGATGAAAATTTGAACAAATAAAGGGGAAGGGCCTTGGGGTGCCCATTCTGTAAATCCGGCCCTGACTTTACTGATATGTACTGGTGTCATATATTAAAACCGGGGGCTGAGGTGATAAAAGAATTGAAAACCAGAAAGTTTACGTTGGAACATTGTAGTGGTTGGAGAATTTCGCTACTGGTGAATCCTCCGGTGTAACGTCAGCTGTGAGCTTTGTGTGAAACAAATCCTGCACTCAGGACACGAATATGGTTTCTCCCCGGTGTGAAGTCTCTGATGATCCTTGAGATTTGAGCGACGCGTGAAAGCTTTGCCACAGTCAGCGCAGGAGAACGGCTTTTCCCTCGAGTGACTTCTCTGATGCACCACAAGATTCGAGCGATCTGAGAATCGTTTGCCGCACTCAGAACAACAATAGGGTTTCTCCCCCGTGTGGATTTTCTGGTGAACATTAAGCGGAGTGCGATGGGTGAAACGTTTGCCACATTCGGAGCAAGAGTAGGGTCTCTCGCCCGTGTGAATTCTCCGGTGCAACGTCAGCTGTGAGCTTTGTGTGAACATTTTTCCGCAGTCGGAACAACCAAACGGTTTCTCTCCCGTGTGACGCCGGCGATGAACACTGAGGGCGGAGCTATATGAAAAACCTCTCCCGCATTCCGTGCAAGTAAATGGTTTCCTCCCGGCGTGATTTCTCTGATGGGCAAGAAGATCGTTCTTTCTAGGGAAAGATTTATGGCACTCGTAGCAGTTGTACGACGGCTTCCGTGATCTTGTTTGAGACGTACGGGCGGGTTTAGTGTGAACGTCGCCATTTAAACTGCTTCTTATGCTCCATTTTGCAATAGTATTAAGTGCAGCTGTTCCCTGTATCTGCTCCATGAAAGTATTTATAACCCACTCTGAATGGTTTGCTCTTTCACATGATGCTGATTCCTCTTTTACAACTACAGGTATATAATGAGCTGACAAGCCGTTATTTAGGCCGTACCCCATGATAGAGGCATCTCTGCCTTGTATCTGTCCTGCATTAATGCCGTAATCCAAATGCTTTCCCCCTTCACTTGAAGCAACTTCTTCATTTGATATATAATTCATTTGCAAACTATCATTTATGCTGCATCCCACAATAGGAGTAGGTGTATCTATTCCCTGTGTCTGTTCTGTAAGTGGATTAATGCTGCAATCTGATTGGTTTCCCCCTTCCCATGAAGCCGGATCCTCTTTAACAGCACCTGTTGCATCACCTAAGTTATTATTTAGGCTGCATCCCATGATAGGAGTAGGTGTATCTGTTCCCTGTATCTGTTCTGTAAAGGGATTAATGCTGCAATCTGATTGGATTCTCTCTTTACATGAAGCCACTTCTTCTTTAATCCCATTGGCTGGTGGGGGCTGTTCCACTGGAGACATTTTAGTATTTGTAAAATGTACATTTCCATCAAATCCAGCCCTGACAGTTGCGCTCCTGCGTGGGTCATTATTACAAGGTGACATTGCCTCCAAATTTGTGTTATTGGTATTCGGATCTTCATATTTGCAATCTAGGAAAAGACACGGCACATTATTCTTGTGTTTCTTACAAAGACACATTTGTTTCAGAAATATGCAAATTGAACAAAATGTACCGTATAGGGCAGTACAGTGGTGTTTAGGACTGGTGACTGGGTGTCGTAGAGTTTGTTTGTATTCCCTGGGTCTCTATGGGTTTCCTCCTACACGACAACAACATAAGGTCCATTGACTCCTTCCATTTCAAGCTGCACTGGGGCAAGGACTGATGTATAATTACGGATGCACCGAATCCAGGGTTCGGGATTAGTCCTTTTTCAGCACGATTTGGATTCGGCCGAATCCTTGTGCCAGGCGAATCAAATCCGAATCCTAATTTGCATATGTAAATTAGGAGCGGGTAGGGAAATCTTTTCGGCACAAAATAAGTTTTTTTTCCTTTTTTTCCTATCCTGCCCCTAATTTGCATATGCAAATGAGGATTAGGATTCGGTACGGTATTCAGCCGAATCTTTCAACCCAAATAGTGGATTTGGTGCATCCCTATGTATAATCTTTGCAAATCACTGTGGAATAATGTTCCCTGGCATATTTATCACAGTCAACAGCTTTTGTATTTACTAGATATGTGTATTTATATTCTTCCCATGCAGCCCCTGTGCTCTTCACTTAAACACCATGTGCCCTGCACCCATTACTCACCCAGTGGGCGGAGCTGCTGCGGATCCTCCTTCATCCCTTCCCTGTAAAGGTCCTTGTTTCCTTTTATATAGTCCAACACCTGCAGAGAAATATAGACTGACACATTGTCCCACCATAGGACAGTTGTTTATAGACTATTTTTTAAAGATCCCTCCATTTATGGTTTAGCATTTGGTCAGGGCACCCCACCTTCTTCTCTTATAACGGGGTTACATCATTTATATCATTCCTGTATAAATCATATTAGAATGCAAGTGTTTCATATCAAATATCCCTGAAAATAACTCTACAGCCAGGACCCTCTGCCCACTGCTTTATGGCAACCTGGACTGGGATTGGGCCGCTGTACCCACCTCTCCAGTCAGCAGCTGGATGATGTTGGACATGAGTTCCAGGATCTTCTTGTCATTCTTGTTATTTTCCTTCTGTATGACGGAGCCAGGGGCATGCAGGGCCCCCACAGTTGGGCTGGTCACATGGCACCTGCAGGCTCCTTCCAACATACAGTCAGTACAGCTCTGTGGGGGGGCCAGGCCATCACCTGACTTCTTCATAACACTGTAGCCCTATATATTGAGAGGAAGAGACACCTTTAATACAGACAGTTCTTTTTCACTTACACTATTCAGCCATTTAAAACCTGCATGAAATCAGCCCCTTGCCATCTGTCATTGACTTCATTGGAAACCACACTAGGATTTTCCCATTCAAGTTAATAAGTGGCAGAAGTGGGATTTGGAGAAATCTTTCAACCAGATGAAAAGCACCCATTGTGTTATCAGCCTAAGGATCATGAAGATAAGTGATATGTGCCATTATCCTTGTCACTTTACTCCTGGTTAAATACAGGCATTTAATTGTTTCAATCTATTCCCACAGCAGCAGCTCCCGCTTCAAAGATTCTGCAGGGGAAAAAAAGCCTAATGTACAAGGGAAAACAGATGAGTTGAAAAATACACATGTACAGCCAATGCCTATAGGGACTATCACTTATAAACGGGGAGAAACAGGTGCCACGTGTACCCCTCGTGTACCAAATCCATCATGTTTGCATGTGATAGAAAAAAATCTTCAAAACATGTGGCTGAATTCTTGACTAAACGAGATACGTCATTTACATATCCAGATTTCTGGAAAATAAACTGCCTGAAACGAGAAAGAAGATGGGGGGCTACTGGGGGGTAGAGTCCTGCGCGGGTTCATTTTTTGGGACCCGACCCGTACCCGCAACCTGCAATCCGCAACCCGGACCCACAACCCGCATTCTTACCAGTATGGACCCGCTACCTGACCCTACCCGCAAGTACCTTATCCGCAACCCGGACCCGCAACCCACTGACCATCAAGAATCAGGAAGTGCTGTCATTGTAAACCGGAAGTGATGTCATCGGAAGTAGACGTGATCAGAATAAAAAGGAGTAAAACAGGAAGTGCTGTCATTTTAAACCGGAAGTGACGTCATCAGAAGTAGACGTGACCAGAAGAAAGGAGTGAATATCGATATTTAGAAGACCCGCGGCTTGACCCGCAACCTCACAGAACCGCCGACCTGCGGGTATACCCGCACCTGGAACTTCTAAACGCAACCCGTACCGCAGCTTTTTGCGGGTAACTGCAGAACTCTACTGGGGGGCATCTTTAGAGGCACAGATCTTCCCTGCTGTAGGGTTGTAGTTACTTGGGGATGGTTTGGAAACCTATAATATAATATACAGCATTTCTAGCCTAATTGCTAAGCTTTATCTTCTCCTTTAAGACATAGTTAAACGTTTATTTATAGATGTCCTGTATCATCTCCATGAAATCATGTGACTAAGGAGGCTCCTTTCATTTCCCCAAATTTCACTCACCTCTCCAGTCAGCAGGTAGATAATGTCCAGGGTGAGATGTAAGAACCTTTCACTCTATGGATCTTTATGCTCGTTCCCCATCGTTGGCTCCCTGTAATTAGAGAGGGAGAGGTTTATAGAAAGCACAGAGGCACCAGGGGATAAACTGAACTTCAACCTCAGTATTCAGCCAAATTGCAGGTTCCTTCTGGGCTCCTGTGTTTAGTGCCAGTATAGCTGCCGGCACGGCTGGGCCAAGCTGTCTGGGCACCCTAGGCAGCCCAGCTGGCCACTTCACCCCCACCAAGTAAACACAAAGGGACATGACTAGGGTTAAGCATTGGAAGCGGTAACTGCCTAATGAGTCAGGGTTGGCCCAGACTCACTCCCTGCGCAAAGCTGCAACGTGACTTCCAACCTCCTTCCCTGCATGGGAGGATTTTCATTAAAGGATAAGTAAACCTTAAAAATAAGTGAATATAAAATGAATGAGGGGCTATTCTTAGCACTTTTGTAATGTACATTGATTATTTATTTTCTTTTAATTCCAAGATATTAAGGGATACATGTACTGTTAATATGAATGAATTGTGTTCCAACAGCGCCACCTGCTGGTCAGTTTCCCACCAGTCTGACCAACAAGTAGTCAAGGAAGTTGTCAGGAGAAAGAAAGAGGCTGATGTTCTTCTGCTTAGGAAAGATGTGAGAAAGGTTTCGAATTGTTTTCCAAAGCAGAAGAACATCAGCCTCTTTCTTTCTCCTGACAACTTCCTTGACTACTTGCTGGTCAGACTGGTGGGAAACTGACCTCCAAGGCTTTAATGTGCCTCGCGCTCCCTTCCTCAGTGGATAAGTTATATTTCGCACATTAAAACCTTGGAGGTACTTTAAGTACACCACCCGCATTGGCATCGCATCTTCATTATTTTTGTTCTAGTACAGACTAGGGTTGCCACCTTTTAAAAAAATCTTCACCGGCAGGTGGAGGGGGCGGGGTTAAAAGGGCGGGTTGTGATGATAAAGGGGTGGGGCCGTGACGCGCTATTGGCTGGTGGGCCGTGACGTCAAAGGGGGCTGAGCCAAACGCACGCATTTGGCAAGAAGCCCAGGAAAAAAGCTGCGTTTTGAGCAGGCTGGGGGCAGGCCACGGGCTTTTTTTTAAGGTGTATTACATATTTACCGGCAGCTACATTGCCGGTCAATTATTAATACCGGCCCCAGCCTTGGCTGGTGTTTTACCGGTAAAATAGCAGCCGGGTGGCAACACTAGTCCAGAGCTGCAGGAGGCAGTAGGGGGGTGGCCATTTTTTACAGAATTGTGTCTGGCCATCCGTAGCCTCTCCAAACAAACAAATCAACCTCCGCCTGTCCTTCCCTGGCCCTCGGCCGCCTGTAACAAGCAGAAGATCACTCACCCCACTCCCCTGCACTCAGTGTGACCAACCAAACCTGATAGTAAGAGTGCAGCCTCTTTACCTTACTCACCTCACAAAACTGAAAGACTCCCTCTGGGAGCACCTGGATAACAGCTGAACTGGCACTTATATATCAGTGTAACAAACTGTAACTCACAGCACCTTAATACCCCTCTGAATTGTGTCTGTATGTTACCCTCCCATTTAGACTGTAAGCTCTACGGGGTAGGGTCCTCTAGCCTTTTGTTTCCTTGACACTGAGCACTTAATCTGTATTGTAATTATATTTTATATTTATGTGAATTGTATTTCTAATAATGCACTTATTGTTACTTTTTATTCCAATGACCCCTTGTTTGTTACTACTAATTTATTGTTTTGTTGTACAGTGCTTTGCCCTCAAGGAGCGCTATACAAATAAAAATATACATACATACATACATACATACAAAATATACATATATACATACATATACATACATACATACATATATACACACATACAAACTCACCTGCTCCTGCTTCTCAGCTCTCTTTCCCTGTGGATATAACTGTGCTGTCTGGAGCTGGGCAGGAAAGGGCGGGACTCGCTTACTCATTGGCTAAGAGAGAGACTCAGTGTCCTGCAACCAAACATTCTAGTGTCTCCCTCACTGATACGATTTTGCTTCCCTACTGTTTGTAGCTGTGCAGACCTTATTGGCTCAAAGAAGATGGGCGGGACAGGGGGACAGCCAAGCATTTTAAGATCATCCTCAGGAGAAATCACTCTCCTAATCATCATCATTTATTTATATAGCGCTGTCAAGATACGCAGTGCTTTAATGTAGGTATAACTTTATTTGTCAAGCGTAGTTCAGGAGCGGCAGCGTTGTACAGTGCGTAAAGCAGCGGAATGTTATCCTGTCCCTTATTTCACTCACATCTGAAAAAACTGATGGCTGAGGAAGGAGAGATGTGAACTGAGTCCGGAGGAAGGAGGAGCGAGAAGTGAGACACGAGGGGTGAGAGCAGAATATGATACGTGGCCTGAGCGGAGGTCGGGTGTGATTGTGTGAGGGAAATAACAGGCGAGTCTGTATTCCGCTACATTAGGAGAGTGATTTCTTCTGAGAATGTCCTAAAATGCTTTCCGTAGTACGGAAAGCATTTTAGGACATTCTCCGGCATACGCTGTACTATGGCAGAGGAATGAAGCATCGGCAGCTTTTTCTCTCACCCATCCTGAAAGGCTGCAGTCGCACCTCCATCCTAGGCCCTCAGCCCTCCCTTGTCAACCCTCAGTACAAACGCTTTCCCTCCTCAGCCATCAGACTGGTTTAGGAGCTGAGCTCTGAAGAGGGGGGGCTGAGAGCTGAGGAGGGAGGGCTGAGGATGGAAACCATTTGTACTGAGGGCTGAGGAAAGAGCCACGAGGGGGGGAAGATCACAACAAAAATGTGGGCAGCATACTGCAGCCTCTTCGCATAAGTGAATATAATAAGAGTCGATTCTAGGGATGCACCGAATCCAGGATTCGGTTCGGGATTCGGCCAAGATTCGGCCTTTTTCAGCAGGATTCGGATTCGGCCGAATCCTTGTGCCTGGCCGAACCGAATCCGAATCCTAATTTGCATATGCAAATTATGGGGTGGGCGGGATTTCATGCGACTTTGTGTTACAAAACAAGAAAGCAAACCAATTTTTTTCCACTTTATCCTTTCCCGCCCCTAATTTGCATATGAAAAGTAGGGTTCGGGTTCGGTATTCGGCCGAATCTTCCAAGATGGATTCGGGGATTCGGCCGAATCCAAAATAGTGGATTCGGTGCATCCCTAGTCGATTCATTTAATTACCTTTCATCAAGAGCATCATGAAAATTGTTGTAGCATGTCGGGATCCTCTAGTGGCCACAGAGGTATAACTATGTAACTTGAAAAATATTCCCAAAGCATGCTTATAAGTTAAAAAATACAGATTTGATTACATATTGTTAAAGGAGAAGGAAAGGTTAAAACTAAGTAAGCCTTATCAGAAAGGTCCATCTAAATATACCAGTAAACCCCCAAAGTAGTGCTGCTCTGAGTCCCCTGTCAAAAGAAACATCACATTTCTTTCCTTCTATTGTGTACTCATGGGCTTCTGTATCAGACTTCCTGTTTTCAGCTTAAACCTCATTGCCCTGGGCAAGAGCATGCTCAGTTTGCTCCTCTCTCCTCCTCCCTTCCCTTCTCTACTGTAATCTGAGCCCAGAGCAGGGAGAGACTCAGGCAGGAAGTGATGTCACACCATGTTAATACTGCAGCTCCTATCCTAAACAAAGAGAGAGTTTCTAGAGCTTTTTACTCAGGTATGGTAAAACATTCTACAGAATAAATATAGCATTCTAGCTTGTACTATTGCAGCTGATCTATTGGCAATAAAATGCCTCCGTAGCTTTCCTTCTCCTTTAAAAATCAAACAATCCCCTTATGATGCCTAACGCGTTTCATGCTTACCTAGCACTTATCAATCTCCTATTGCCTGTGACTAAGTGCTAGGTAAGCATGAAACGCGTTAGGCGCCATAAGGGGATTGTTTGATTTTTAACAATATGTAATACAATCTGTATTTTGTAACTTGTAAGCATGCTTTGGGAATATTTTTCAAGTTACATAATAAGAGTGGAGTCTGCATACTTCTTCGTTTGGAGAGCGCACGCAGGAGAATATGTTCTGTTGATCGCCTAAAATACGTTCCGTACAGGCGGTGCAAACAGTGTAAGTCAGGGACTGGCAGAACATGTACTGAATGAAAGAGGAGAGAAGTGTTTACATTTGAGTTGCAGGTCTGTAACCTTGATGATCTGTGTGTCCAGCTGCTCCAAACTCGGTTTGTTTATAGGTGTTTCGGGAAAAATGAAGGCTGTGCAGAGTGTTTCTCCCGGTGGGGTGTTTTCCCTTTAATGTGTGGTACAGTATATTACAGTATGGCTGCCAAGGATTATACAGCGGAGCACACACCTTATTGTTACTCTTTACTCCTCATATTTCAGGCCTCTCCAATTCATATTCCAGTCTTCTTGGACCCTATTGGAAATTGCAAACTGGAGAGGTGCTGAATAAAAAGTTTAATAACTAGCAATAGTAATAAAAAATGAAAACCAATTACAGATTGTCGCAGAATATCACTCTCTACATCATACTAACAGTTAATTTAAAGGTCAAACCCCCTTTACCAGATTTTACCTTCCCCCTCTCTCATACATTCCTGACGATTTTCCCCAGTTTTCAGGCAAAAACATGGCTCTCATTGGCCCCTGCTGGCCCAGACCTACTCTCTATCTGAAGTACTGCCCCTCAACCTACCTCCCTCCCTAACCCCAGTCACTGCTCAAACCTCACCCCATGGCCCTGGTCTCTACCACGTGAAGGGACAGTTAAGTGAAGGGATAAGTAATTGAAGGAACGGGTAACTGAAGGTAAGTGAAGGGAGAGGTAAGTGAAGGGACAGGTAATTGAAGGGACGGGTAACTGAAGGTAAGTGAAGGGATAGGTAAGTGAAGGTATAGGTAAGTGAAGGGACAGTTAAGTGAAGGGACAGTTAAGTGAAGGCTAAAATAGGTAGTGAAGTAGAGCACACTCCTCAGTGTAATCGATGACGCCCGGTGCTCAGGGTAGAGGGCTCGGCAACCCCCTCGGTAAAGGCTTCCAAAAAGGTACACTGGCACACAGGGCAATTGAAAAAGCAGGGTTACCCCTTGCTACTTTTATTTAAGCGGACGTGCGACGTTTCGGGGTTCCTACCCCTTTCTCAAGCATACAAACAGTGACCATCGTGCAGTGTATAAAACAGGTGTGCAATTAACATAATTAGCATATTAATGACATGCTGTGTATATTCTCAAGGAACCTGATCCTTCAGCCAATGTGATTGGATTATGAACCCATATAATTTAAAAACCTAATAAAAAGATCCAAACAAGTGCATAATGTGCACATGTATAAATAAATATACATTAAAATGTCCAGAATGTGGTAAATCCAGCTGGTGATAGTGCTGTAAAAGATACTGAAAAAAGAAACAATGTAAAAATACAAAATTACAAAACAGATTACTTACACAACTTACATCAGTTAAACCGATACAAAAGATAAAAGATTAAAAGATACAACGTATCAAGTTACAAACCACAAACTTGCCCTACTGGAATAAATTGATCGTTACCTGTCCCTGGTGTCTACAAGAGTGTTCTCATCTGAAAAAAATGCGAAAAAAAATTATTATATTTAATTCTTCCAATTAAAAGAAGATCAATTGCTAAGCATAACTCTGCTTTATAGAAAACATGATAGATTATATTCCTCGTTAAGTCCCCTCGGGTGTCTAGATTGTAGACACCAAATCCAAAAGCATTCCCTCTGTAATAGCTTACGTTTATTATCCTGTCCAGAAAACGCAGTTACTTTCTCCAAAATTTGCCATCTTAATTGTGCCACTCTATGGCCCTGCTCGTAAAAATGTTTCGCCAATAAAGTTTCTTTTTTTGGTTTACTTGTTTCTTCCTCATTACTTTTCTTTTTTGGGAATGGAGTCGGCAGGGGTTTATAATTTCTGAGTACGCTTTTGTGTTCATTTAATCTAACCTTCATTGATCGAGAGGTTTGACCAACGTAGGCTAGTCCACATGGACACTTTAAACAGTAAATGACCTCTTTACTGTCACAAGAAAAACAGCCATGTATAGCATGTTTGGAACCTTTGTGGGGGTGTGTTACATAATTCCCTAGTATAATACTATTACAATGGCCACAGTTTCTGCACGGAAATGTGCCATTCAACTCAGGTTTAACAGGAAAAATCCCACTTTTTCTTTCTTTTTTGTTGGTTTTTACAAAGTCCCCAATGTTTTTCCCACGTTTGTAAGAGAACAGTGGTGGCTGCTGAAACAAGTGTCCGTGTTTCGAATCAGAACTTAAAATACCCCAATATTTCATGATGATTCTACGACAAATTTTAGAATTATTATCATATACAGAGACATATGGTATCCTCTGCATTTTTTTTGAGGTAATAGGTTTTTTAGCTAATAGCTGTGCCCTAGGTAAGCTTTTCACTTCCTCTCTAGCCGTGTTTTATCATATCCTTTATCCAAAAATTTTTTTAACACCTTATTGGACTCTTTCTCATATAAGTTAACATCGGAGGTGATTCGTTTGACCCTTAAAAATTGGCTTTTTGGTAAGCCTTGAATCAAGCCAGGCGGGTGATGGGATGTAAATTTTAATAAGTTGTTACGGTCAGTTGGCTTAGTATATACTGTGGTTTCAAACAACCCATCCGTATATGTGACATTTACGTCCAAAAAATGTATTTCCGAACGATTCACCTCCATAGTGAACTTAATAGTGGGATGTACAGTGTTAAGGAAAGTTAGAAAATCATCCAAAACCTCCCTTGTCCCAGTCCACAAAAAGAACGTGTCATCGACATAGCGCATGTATGCCTGGATATATTGAGAAAAATCGATGTTAGAGAAAATGTGTTTTTGTTCAAAATGGTCCATAAACACATTTGCGTAGGCTGGTGCCATGTTGGCACCCATGGCACAGCCTTGCATCTGTATATAATACTCGCCCTCAAATTGAAAATAATTTTTCAAAAGAACACTTTCCAACAAATTACAGATCAGCCCAATCATGTGGTTGGGAAGGGAACCTTTACTGAGGTACAATCGAATACTTTCCACTCCTTCACTGTGAGGAATCCAGAGAACATAACAAAAAATCACCCTCTGGCACCTTGATACTACTTAATCTGGTCAAAAAATCAGAAGTGTCAAGTAGACACGGTTTAAGTGTAGTTATAATCTCTTGTAAAGAGAATCTTTCTAAAAATGAAAGGTTGGCATTAGGAACACTACAGCGAAACCCTGACATTACCATTATGAAAGCTGATAAAGGTGGAGGCACTGTGATTCTAAATTCTTGTGATTACATGTTGGAGGCTAAACGCCAGCTTGAGAATAAAGCACATTATAAACAAGTGAGTTTTGACCCCACCTTTAAGTTCAAAAATGAACTGAACATCTTCTTACATTCAATGGTAATGGAAGGGTTAATAAGCGATGAGATGCATGAATTGCTAATGACTGCCAGTCCAAAGACACCAAATATTTATTTTCTTCCAAAAATACACAAACACCCTACCCGTCCACCTGGGCGGCCAATAGTGTCAAATGTTGGGTCTATCTGGCAACCTATAGCTATTTATGTTGACACTTCTTTACAAGAGATTATAACTACACTTAAACCGTGTCTACTTGACACTTCTGATTTTTTGACCAGATTAAGTAGTATCAAGGTGCCAGAGGGTGATTTTTTGTTATGTTCTCTGGATTCCTCACAGTGAAGGAGTGGAAAGTATTCGATTGTACCTCAGTAAAGGTTCCCTTCCCAACCACATGATTGGGCTGATCTGTAATTTGTTGGAAAGTGTTCTTTTGAAAAATTATTTTCAATTTGAGGGCGAGTATTATATACAGATGCAAGGCTGTGCCATGGGTGCCAACATGGCACCAGCCTACGCAAATGTGTTTATGGACCATTTTGAACAAAAACACATTTTCTCTAACATCGATTTTTCTCAATATATCCAGGCATACATGCGCTATGTCGATGACACGTTCTTTTTGTGGACTGGGACAAGGGAGGTTTTGGATGATTTTCTAACTTTCCTTAACACTGTACATCCCACTATTAAGTTCACTATGGAGGTGAATCGTTCGGAAATACATTTTTTGGACGTAAATGTCACATATACGGATGGGTTGTTTGAAACCACAGTATATACTAAGCCAACTGACCGTAACAACTTATTAAAATTTACATCCCATCACCCGCCTGGCTTGATTCAAGGCTTACCAAAAAGCCAATTTTTAAGGGTCAAACGAATCACCTCCGATGTTAACTTATATGAGAAAGAGTCCAATAAGGTGTTAAAAAATTTTTGGATAAAGGATATGATAAAACACGGCTAGAGAGGAAGTGAAAAGCTTACCTAGGGCACAGCTATTAGCTAAAAAACCTATTACCTCAAAAAAAATGCAGAGGATACCATATGTCTCTGTATATGATAATAATTCTAAAATTTGTCGTAGAATCATCATGAAATATTGGGGTATTTTAAGTTCTGATTCGAAACACGGACACTTGTTTCAGCAGCCACCACTGTTCTCTTACAAACGTGGGAAAAACATTGGGGACTTTGTAAAAACCAACAAAAAAGAAAGAAAAAGTGGGATTTTTCCTGTTAAACCTGAGTTGAATGGCACATTTCCGTGCAGAAACTGTGGCCATTGTAATAGTATTATTATACTAGGGAATTATGTAACACACCCCCACAAAGGTTCCAAACATGCTATACATGGCTGTTTTTCTTGTGACAGTAAAGAGGTCATTTACTGTTTAAAGTGTCCATGTGGACTAGCCTACGTTGGTCAAACCTCTCGATCAATGAAGGTTAGATTAAATGAACACAAAAGCGTACTCAGAAATTATAAACCCCTGCCGACTCCATTCCCAAAAAAGAAAAGTAATGAGGAAGAAACAAGTAAACCAAAAAAAGAAACTTTATTGGCGAAACATTTTTACGAGCAGGGCCATAGAGTGGCACAATTAAGATGGCAAATTTTGGAGAAAGTAACTGCGTTTTCTGGACAGGATAATAAACGTAAGCTATTACAGAGGGAATGCTTTTGGATTTGGTGTCTACAATCTAGACACCCGAGGGGACTTAACGAGGAATATAATCTATCATGTTTTCTATAAAGCAGAGTTATGCTTAGCAATTGATCTTCTTTTAATTGGAAGAATTAAATATAATAATTTTTTTTCGCATTTTTTTCAGATGAGAACACTCTTGTAGACACCAGGGACAGGTAACGATCAATTTATTCCAGTAGGGCAAGTTTGTGGTTTGTAACTTGATACGTTGTATCTTTTAATCTTTTATCTTTTGTATCGGTTTAACTGATGTAAGTTGTGTAAGTAATCTGTTTTGTAATTTTGTATTTTTACATTGTTTCTTTTTTCAGTATCTTTTACAGCACTATCACCAGCTGGATTTACCACATTCTGGACATTTTAATGTATATTTATTTATACATGTGCACATTATGCACTTGTTTGGATCTTTTTATTAGGTTTTTAAATTATATGGGTTCATAATCCAATCACATTGGCTGAAGGATCAGGTTCCTTGAGAATATACACAGCATGTCATTAATATGCTAATTATGTTAATTGCACACCTGTTTTATACACTGCACGATGGTCACTGTTTGTATGCTTGAGAAAGGGGTAGGAACCCCGAAACGTCGCACGTCCGCTTAAATAAAAGTAGCAAGGGGTAACCCTGCTTTTTCAATTGCCCTGTGTGCCAGTGTACCTTTTTGGAAACAGTTAAGTGAAGGGACAGGTAATTGAAGGGACAGGTAACTGAAGGTAAGTGAAGGGATAGGTAAGTGAAGGTATAGGTAAGTGAAGGGACAGTTAAGTGAAGGGACAGGTAATTGAAGGGACAGGTAACTGAAGGTAAGTGAAGAGATAGGTAAGTGAAGGGAGAGGTAAGTGGAGGGACAGATAAGTGAAAGGATAGAGGGGGTTGAGTCTGGAATGGGGGGGCAGAGAGTGCTTTACGGCTGTCTGTCTGTAATGAGTCACATGTGATCACGGCTCCAGGAGGAAAGCATTGCAAAATGAGAGCTTTTATTGGGACTTCTTTATGGGTAAGTAACCATTATTAATCTCACAGGAGCCCCTCACATGGATCAGAGGGAGAAAACAGATGCAAGATGTGGCGTGTGGAGACCCGGAGATGCATGATAAGACTATGCAAAAATGCCTATAAATCTGATATAGGTGGTCCCACTCTGGATCACGACAAATATGATGAGTTGGATGCAGTTTGCTTTCCAAACAATCTATGACAACCCTGGTGGAGTAGGTTACAGAACAGTAATGTATAATATGGGCAAACAATATCCGGGACCTTCCACCAGTGGGGGAACTTCAAGCACAGAATTAGTGGAAATGAATTATTCCAGTGAATTAGAGGGAGACATATCACACTCTGAAACAGAAGAAACTGAAGATGTATCTTTTAATGTGGAATTCATTGAACCACTTATCAGACATACGAGAGCTACACTAGATATGGAGGAAGAAGAGCCTCTTCCTTGTTTAGTGGAAAGAAAAAGCAGGTGTTCCCTGTGCATAAAGTCATATCTGATATGGTGTCCAGCGAAAAGGGAAACCCAGACAGAAAGTCGGTTCCTGAGGTGGGTGCAGCCATTGCCAGAGTGGCGAGGCGGATGAGGGGGTATCCTTAAAGGATGCTATGGAGAGAAGACAAGATGCTATTTAATTATAGGGGGGATACCGTGCAAGACACAATACTGCCCCATGCACAGAGCCAGGTCCATACAGAATGGGGTTTGCTGAGATCAGAAGAACCTGACTGACTTCAACCCAAATGAACCCCAGGACTTCTGTTAATCAATAATTTCAGAGTAACCCTGGGATATAAGATACTCCCTCTCACTTGTATTTACAGCATATTGGGCCATGAAACTTGAAATCACCCAATACCTGTAATATAGAGTAATAAGCCATAGCCCTGTGCGAGAATTCATTCAAAACACACGGTCTCTTTATTAAAAGATATAATTGTTTATTATTGGTTATTACATAATACAAACAGCTTCTGCATGTGTAATGTATGTATGTATGTATGTATGTATGTATGTATGTATGTATGTATGTATGCAAACACAACAGCAGCTCAGCCTGTCACTGCTTAAAGGGGACCCGTCACCCAGACACAAAAATCTGTAGAATAAAAGTCCTTTTCAAATTAAACATGAAATCCAATTCTATTTTTTATTAAAGCATTCATAGCTGTTGTAAACTCCTTTAAAAATCTCAGCTGTCAATCAAATAATGTCTGCCCCTCCTCTATGCCTTAGGCAATTCCTTTCACTTTCCATTCAGCACTTCCTACATGTCACTGCTCTCCCCACATTCCCCAAGTTCTCTTCACCATATAATTGTGTAACCAGGACATGGGGATGGACATCAGGTCCCCCATTCTGGTGCACAAACAAGACTCTGAGATGATACAAGACTTGTCTTAATAACAGTGTCCACAAAATGGCTCCTGCCTGCTTGTTATAATTATGAATTCCCAGACTGATGGAAACAAGATTCAAATCATTTATATAGTGTAATTAAAGTTCATTTTGCTTGACTAATGTGATAAAATAGGATTTTGAAAAAAAAAATTCGGGTGACAGGTCCCCTTTAAGGTGGCCATAGACGTTACAATTATGATCTTTCCAGGAAAGAATGTTAGTTACAATACACACGTGTGGAGCTGAATGGTCAGATATACATATAGAAACAATAGAATTCTACCTGTATCTGACCATTCAGCACTAACAATGGCCGATGTTCAGGTGCCTTCAAAGACGCCCAATCAAAATATTCCGGCCAGCCCGACTGACGAGCCGATCGATGTCCAAGTCTTCTGTGGATATCAGTTGGCTCGTCTCCCACACACACCCAATATGACATGAATATTTGTTTTGTATGATATCGGAGCGTCTATGGCCACGTTTAGTGCATGGACATGGAATACAAATATACAATAAACATTAAAACATCTCATGATAGCCGTCTTTAAAGGCATAGAACTTGCAGCAAGATCCACTGCAGCATTGTGCTACAACAAGATATTTCAAATTAATTAACACTTGCAATCAGTCAGCAAATTAGATGTTCACTGGCTCAGCACCAATCTATTCAGCATGTGACCCTCTTTGTCCAACTAGGAACAGAAAGAGGCTTCCAACCAGTTCCACCACCATCACGGCCTGTGGATAACATTACAGCATGCGGCAGGATTTGTACTAATTGACTAGCTAATTATTCACTGTTACAGCTCTGTAAAGACTTTACAGACATTTCTATGCAGATTTAAGATCATTTATAAACCCACATAAATACAATGAGACCCTTGAAATATCAGGACCTATTCTGAATCCAAGTCCAGACCTGCTTAAAGGAGAACTAAAGCCTAAGTAAAGAAGTGGCTAGAAATATTGTACATTGTGTTTTGTGCTTCTGTACCAGCCCAAGGCAACCACAGCCCTTTAGCAGTAAAGATCTGTGTCTCCAAAGATGCCCCAGTAGCTCCCCATCTTCTTTTCTGCTGATTCATTGATTCACATGCTCTGTGCTGCTGTCACTTACTGAGCTTAGGGACCCACTCACAATATACAGTACACATAGAATAGAAATGTCACAATATAAGGCTGATTAGTAATTAATACACATAATTACTACATGGCAGCACAGAAACCAGTGCAATTAGCATCAGAATTGAATAATCAGCAAACCTGTAGCATCAGCTTATATTACAGCCAGGGAAGGTCATTTTCTGCTGCTGGATAATTAGTGACGAGCCCTAAGCTTAGCTTCTCAACAGCCAATCAGAGCCCACTGAGCATGTGAGTGTCACAGACACTTTCCAAGATGGTGACCCCCTGTGACAAGTTTGAAGTCCTGGATCATTGCTGCTATTGACAAGCTCAAACTTTAGCCTCGTGCAATAAGTTCACTATAGAAAATATGGCATGTCCAGACATTAATTTTCAGGGTTTAGTTCTCCTTTAAGGGATCCACCGTAAAGTAAAACATAAGTACTGAAAAGATCACATTAGTAATAAGGGATATGTCCACGAAGGTCTCCTGTGGGAATCTAAGTACATGTCCTGCAGGAAGAAGCTAAAAAAACTAGGAGACATATTGGTTGAGAGGTTTTTCTACAAAGAAGTTTACATATATGTATGATCTGACCTCAAGGTGGGTTCCAGGGTCTATACACACACAAAGGACAGCTCTATCAGATGTAATGATTTATAAGAAATTATGTTAAAGCTTGTTGCACAATCCAAACTATTTTTGGAACAATATATCTATTAGACAGATAGATGTGACATGTTATCCAGAATGCTTGAGATCTGGGGTTTTCCAGATAAGGGATCTTTCCGTAGGTTTACCTTAAGCCTCCAAACCTACAAAATGTCTTTCCCTTATTTCAGATGTTTCTGGATAACAAATGTCATACCTGTAGATAGATCACACAGAAACCTGGGGCAGAGCTAACAAGATGGCCTCACATTCTTGAGTACAGAAGAAAGGGAGGAGCTTCTGTCCCATGATTTCTTTGGAATATATATATTTAACTTGAAAAAAGAACATAAAAAATGTAAAAAAAAAATTCTGGAATGTATAACAGATACCATAAGTCCAGCAGCTGATAAAGTCACCACAGTTATTCTTTTCTATATTGTGAGCTGGGGTTGTGACTCGAGCTTGGGTTGGGTTAGACTGGGGTCCCCAACCTATTTTTACCCGTCAGCCACATTCAAAAATAAAGAGTTGGGGAGCAACACAAACATGCAAAAAGTTCCTTGGTTGCCAAATACGGACTGTGATTGGCCATTTGGTAGCCCCTATGTGGACTTGCAGCCTACAGGAGACTATTTGACAGTACATCTGGTTTTTATGCAACCAAAACTTGCTTGGAGCTTGGAATTCAAAAATAAGCCCCTACTTTGAGGCCACTGAGAGCAACATGTTGCTCGCGAGCTACTGGTTGGGGATCACTGGGTTAGAGTAATTACATTTGCATTTCCTTTTACTATAATATTATTCTGCAGAAGAATTAACACATAGATGATTTGGTTTTTAATGAGGCATTATAGAGTGGTAGCATATTTTATGAAATGAAAAAAAAAAAAAAAAAAGTATAGCTCGGAATTCTTCTTAGATTTGGAATTCCAAACCTCCACAAAGGATTCAATCCACTGAACCCTAATTAGCATATTCAAATTTCAGATAAAGAAAATTGCCTCATCTATAAACAAATGTTGGGCCCGGCTGTCAGCAGCTTTACAGTCACGTAAACTCCAAATTTGGATTTGGCTGAATTTAGGATTCTAATTCCAGCAGAAAGTTGGTGAATCCTGGATTAAAAAAAAAAAAACACACAACAAAAACATGGTCGTTTTTGTACCCACTCTCGTACATTATTATGCTTACAATCTTTTGCGTTCATTGGATGCCTGACTTGATGTAGTAGGCTCCATCATCCATGTGCCCTCTTCTCCTTTAAATGTGACCACTTTTTGAAAATCCTCCACACATTTAGGCTCATGATTGAGGATAACAGAATAAAAGGTACAGTTGAAGGACAAATACTATGCCTTTTATGAACGACCACGCAGGGAGAGAAGTCCCCACCCTCCATTTAGTTGCCTTAGTGCCCCAGCCATAAAATCTACTAACACCTTTAGGTAAACGGTTTCAGAAAATGGCAGGACCCACATACAAAGACAAAAAAGGCATTTGCTACCTTATGTATTTCATTACATAAAACTCTTTTGGTGAGTAATTTAACAACGTGAAGTTTCGTCGCAGGCTTGTGCTGAAATCATCAAATCTCCAAGTATAAAGTTCATGGATCGTTGCATTACCGTTAGTATATACCATCAATAACACTGGAATTTGAGTACCAAAATAAAAACCTTTTAAAGATGGAATCTGCTATGGTCATTCAATTGTGAGCGTTTGGCAAAACATTTCCCACACTCAGAACAGGTATATGGTTTCTCCCCTGTGTGGATTCTGTGATGTATATTAAGGTAAGCCAGAGTTGTAAAGCCTTTCCCACATTCAGAACAAGTAAATGGTTTCTCTCCTGTGTGGCGTCGAAAGTGTTGGGTTAGAATCTGACGAGTGGTAAAGCTTTTCCCACATTTCGAACAAACAAAGGGCCTTTCTCCTGTGTGAATTCTGATATGATTCGTCAGGTCAAAGTGATGTTTATAACATTTGCCACATTCAGAACAGGCATACGGTCTTTCTTCTCGGTGGCTTTTGTGATGTATTTTCAGATTTGTGCTGTTTGGGAAACATTTACCACATTCAGCACAAGTATATGGTTTCTCCCCTGTGTGAAGTCGTTGATGTACATTAAGGTACGACAGAGTTGTAAAACCTTTCCCACATTCAGAACAGGTATATGGTTTCTCTCCTGTGTGACGTCTAAAATGTTGGGTTAGAATCTGACGAGTGGTAAAGCTTTCGCCACATTTCGAACAAACAAAGGGCCTTTCTCCAGTGTGAATTCGGTTATGATTAGTAAGGTCCGACTGATGTTTATAACATTTCCCACATTCAGAACAAGAAAATGGCCGCTCTTCTCTGTGGCTTATGTGATGTATTTTAAGGCTTTTGCTAGTTGGAAAACATTTCCCACATTCATCACATGTAAATGGTTTCTCTGTGTGACTTTTAGCATGGTGAGTGAGTTGTAAGTGATATTTAAAACACCTCCCACATTGCGAGCAAGAAAAGGGTTTCGTTCCTGTGTGAGTACTTTGGTTTGTAAAAGGAGACGTGTGATTTTTAGAACAGTTTTCTTCAGAGCAAGTGGACTGAATGTCTCCTGTTTGACTATCATGGCAACTAAGCTGTGTAGAATCTGTACAACTTCTCTCACTTTCAAGAGTAAGTTTCTCTACTACATGCATTCTCTTATGTTCATGTAGCCTTGAGCCCTTTCCAAAACGTTCCCCACAGTCAGAGCAGGTATATGGTTTCTCTCCTGTATGTATTCTCTTATGTTCAGTCAAGCTGAAGCGTTTTGTAAAACATTTCCCACATTCGGAGCATGCATATGGTTTTTCTCCTGTATGCATTCTCCGATGTTCGACTAGCCTTGAGCCTTTTGCAAAACCTTTCCCGCAGTCAGAGCAAGTATATGGTTTCTCTCCTGTATGTATTCGGTTATGGTCAGTTAGACTGGAGCGTTTTGTAAAACGCTTCCCACATTCAGAGCATTCGTATGGTTTCTCTCCCGTATGTGTTTTCTTATGTTCATTAAGGCTAGAGTATCTTGTAAAACATTTCCCACATTCAGAACAAGTAAATAGTTCCTCTCCTGTGTGGCATCTGTTGTGCTCAATAAGTTGTGAGTGCATTGCAAAATGTTCCCCACATTGAGTACAAATAAAAGGGTTATCTTCGTTGACACCATTGCATATTCCATTTGATATACAGTCGTCTGCCAAGTTGTTATTCAGGCTGCATCCCATGATAGGAGTAGGTGTATCTGTTCCCTTCATCTCTTCTGTAAGTGGATCAATGCTGCAATCTGATTGGTTTCCCTCTTCACATGAAGCGGTTTCCTCTTTAATACTATTTGGTGGGGTCTGTCCTGCTGGGGAAATTTCACCACAAAAATCTGCATCAGCCACAATCTTGCTTGGGTCTTTACACAATGTTTTTCCGAGATCATATTTCATAGAATTCTTATTTTCATAATCTGGCAAACATAAAAAATGCTAGTAATATGTTTTGAACAAACAATAGAGCACAGATCACCTACAGTGTTAACATATAAAAACATGCTGCCCTGTGTTATTAGGAAAAGCTAATTAACATTAAGTGGAGCGTATATAAAGTTATATAAAAATAACTGTGGATTCTGTGCGATTTACCCTAGTTTGTTAAACATGAAGTTTTGATATTTTGTGCCCTGTGCCTATTACTCACCCAGTGGGTGGATTTGCTGGGAATCCTCCTTTATCCCTTCCTCATAAAGGTCCTTGTTTCCTTTTATATAGTCCCACTCGTCCAAGGAAAAATAGATGGAAACATGATGAGTCCTTATGGCAACCTGTCACACACAATGTTCCAGTCATCCCCCAGCCAGAGAAAGGGATTATCATCCACTGTTACTAAACAATAAGGGGCCGCTGTACCCACCTCTCCAGTCAGCAGCTGGATGATGTTGGACATGAGTTCCAGGATCTTCTTGTCATTCTTGTTATTTTCCTTCTGTATGACGGAGCCAGGGGCATGCAGGGCCCCCCCATCATCTGACTTCTTCCTAGGGATGTAGTGCTAAATATTGAAAGGAAGAGAGAATGGTGTTTGAGCTGCAGAGAGACCCCCTTTGTACAGACAGACAGTCTCTTGTCAGTGTGCCAGTCACAGTGCCCCTCACCTCTCCAGTCAGCAGATAGATCATCTCCAGTGTGAGGTTCACGATTCTCTTGTTCCGCTCGTTTTTATTCTCCTTTCCCTTCATCCCTGTGTCACTCGCTTCCTCCCACATTCCCATTGGCTCCTCGTGGGGAGACTGAGCTGGAAGTGACCCTGGAATTAAGCACTTACACATTTCTATACAGGATTATTCCCAGCAATATCCCCCAATAGAATTACAGGGCCCAGATCAGGCCTGGACTGAGAATTAAAATAGGCCCTGGCATTTCAGGTACATAGAGGCCCACTCAGAGGCCCAAACAGCCCACTGAATACTGACTTTCTATGGCACCTTAAAGCAGCCCCTCTGGCATTTGCCAGAACCCACAGATTGCCAGTCCAGGCCTGGCCCAGACCCATAGAATCCCATTAAATGTCCCTACAGTCGGTGTCCCTGTGCCTTATTCTCATGCTGAGGTGAGAGGACAGAGTGGGGCTGGTTGTGCCCATGTGACTGTGGGGTGGGAAGGAAAGAGTTAAGGTTATTCAGTATAAATGAGGGAGAAGAAGAGGGGGAATCCATGTTTAATACTAGTGATTGTGGCACTTGAGGAGTATAATATGAAGGTTCAGTAAAACACAGGCCTTGCTGGAGCCCATGAGGCAGAGGTGACTGTACAGGGGGAGGGGCAGAGACTAGGAAGTGGTTGCTATGGTAACAGTGAGTACACAGGGGACACAGTAGGAGGGTACAAGTCACTATACAAGGTGCCCTGAGAGCTTGCAGTCTGCCTGTACTTCACCTGACAGAATGTACGGAAGCCTGCGAGGCCTCCCCCGCTAGCAGTGCTAAAGCAGCGCCGGCTCTGTACTGGTACCGCAGCCTGTGAGAGGGTCTCGGCCATGAAACAGGACAGGTGTGTGAGGCACAAGTACAGACAGACGCATGAGGAGACCCCCCCGCAGCCACTAAACACTTTCAGACGCAAAGTAAATGAGTATGGCCGCACAGAACGACACTGCTGCAAAGGAAACCTACTTGAGCTACACACAGCCCCGCACAAACCGTAACTAGTTCCTCGCTAACACCCGAGACACCGCTGTGTGAGAAGCTCCGTCTTCTATCCTCCCTCAGGGAGCAAGCTTCCATTGGATTGGATCTGACGTGCCACGTGACACTTCCTTTCTCTTGCGCCGCTGCTGCTGCTGCACTCTGGGAAATGTAGTTCTTTTCTCTACACGTCAGTATTAGCGGCGCGGTTGCACTACAAAACCCCAAACACTGTTGATTAGCTCATATTTTGTATAAAAAAAGCTGCATTTAAGCGCTAAGGCTCAGTGAGTGTGGGAGGAGCTTGCAGCGGGTGTGGCTCCAGGGTCCATTCTCTATCGCTGACTGTGGGCAAATCTCCAGCAGTTTCTACTGCACTTACCGACCTGCTGCGCCTGTTTCACCCCCTCCCTACACAAAGGAACGGCCCCTTTTATAGCTCACAAGTTGACACATTTATGTTTCCCCTCACCATTACTTGTCCCACACAGCTTAGGAGTGAGGGGCTGAGGCAGGGAAGCCATTTCTCCCCAACATCCGGTTCAGTCTGAGGTAATCTTCTCATGCCCCGCCCCTTCCGGTGCCGCCATTGTCTGCATTGGGGTCACTTCTCAGTGCTGTTCCTTTGTGTGAGCTGTAGTTGGAATGACAAAATCAGATCATGGCTTCAGTACAAGAGTGTGTGTATATAGTATACAGATTATACAATTGTACCAGCCATATCCTCCCAAGCCTCACAAATGTCCCCCACAATTTGTCTTCTCACAGGCCCAGCTACAATGGAAGCTCCTGTACTTACATGACAATCATCTCACACCCCCTCACACACATGTTCAGCTTTTGTTCTGTCCCAGTGTTTGGCTCAAGGAGCAAAATATACAAATATACTTCCCCCCCCCGTGTCACATGACATATTCACACGTATTCACCTGACACACAGCAAAGAGCGATAATAACACTGACACATTTGGTAACTAGATAAACAAAGAAGTTGGAGGAAGGTACTCTGACGGGTCACACATAGATCAGACCAAAAAATGAATAAAAATATGAAAATTGTATTTAAGCATCTCTCGCCTAACGCGTTTCATGTCACTGGGACACTTAGTCATAGGCTTGAGGGTTGACAAACATGGGTCAGTATTTAAAGGCCAAACAACCAATCACAAGAAGGGGAGGGGAAACATACAAATTGTGTTTACAATTTTTAAAGGGATCATGTGCCCTACTATAGGTAATATACCTGTACATATCAAGGGCACCTTTCTCCTTTAAGCGGTGAAAAGAGAATGGGATAGTGGTTTAATTAGGCTCACACGGGTCCGGCTGCAGGAGGACTTGGAATTGAAGTGATTGCTTGAAGGCCCCCGGAGTTTCTGGGGGAGTAGGTGTGTCTGTTCCCTGTGTCTATTCTGTAAGTGGATTAATGCTGCAATCTGATTGGTTTCCCCCTTCATATGAAGATTCTTCCTCTTTAACCTCATTGGCTGGCGGGGGCTGTTCCACTGGAGACATTTCAGAGTTTGTGAGATTTCCTTCAGCACAAAATTCTGCTCCTTCAGCCCCGATCTTGCTTGGCTCATTATTATAACATAATGTTCCTCCCAGATCAGCTGGAATATCTCTCTTATCTTCATATTCACAGTCTGGCAAGCAGAGAACATTTGATTATAATATTTATGGCACGGATCATGCATACAGATGTACATCTAAACACAGTCGTATCAGTTTCTTTAATTTTATAAAGTGCATTGATAAGAAAACATATTTGCTGTTTAACAGTGTAGCGCTATAGTAAACTGACTTGTGCTAGGGCAGTTTAAGCTACTTTCCTTGGTGGGCTAAGACCACCGATGAGCTCTCTTTCTCAGGGGTAAGCCCTCGCAGCGGGGTGGAGGCAAGGGTGTAGTGTAACTGTAACCTGATGCAATAGCACAATGATGGGCGCCAGTAGTTCTTTAACAGTTGAACAAAGAACAGTATTTATTGAACAATAGCACATAGATCATTTAGCACATTGATCCACAATGGAGTATAGAACATACACAGCAGCATAAAGGAAGCATATACTCACAGCACGTATAGGCTGAATCCCCACAGGCTAGGGAATATACAGCAGAGAGTAAGTTGACAGCATGTGATGGGTATTGGCCAGTTTTCAGGATATCTTCCAGTGGCAGACTAGGGGAACTCCTGACATCCCTATCTCAACACTTGGTTCCTTACTCTGGGTCAGTAATACCCTGGGATCTTAATCCCTCTAATCTCCTCGGCGGAGCCTTGAGCTGCTCAACTAAATAACCTCTCTATCACTCCTAGAGTGAGCAATAAACGAGTATAGCTGTCTAATTACTAGGGCCAAGGCGCCTAGGGTCAGCACTACCCATTCCCTTCCAGCCTGCTTGGTTGGGCTAAAGCAATGGACCCAGATCTCATGGTTCCTAAACCTTTTATACTGTGGCACAGTGCCATCTGGTGTACACTGTGTGAACTGCAGGGGTTACATAAGCACAAGGTCCCCATAAGGACCCACTGAGGTGTCCATATTACTAGGGGTGTGCCTGTCTGTAAAGTGTAAGGGTGTCTAAGATTTTCACATCCCTACAACAGTAACAGTATGAGGCCAGTCTGGTAAGAACACACAAGTAAAAGTTGTCATATTGGGTCTTTAAACCCCCTCATGCTGTATCCAATAATATACTACAAAGCACAACTCAGTGTATGCAGATTCCCCCCCGAGCAGCACGTTGCCCCCCTGACTTGGCCGGATTCTGTTCCCCAGTGAGCATTGGTTACTCCTACATTGTCCTTGAGAGCAGAGCCAACTGTGCACTTCTTTATCTCTACGTTTGTGTTGGGTACTGTGTAACACTATCAGACATACTCCCACACTCCCTTTTCAGGCCTCGTCCTTGCAACAAACTATATTGTTGTTCTAAATGGATGTTTAGAATTTTTGAGGGCCTGGATCCAGCTCAGTAATCAGCTCAATCTCTTGTGGTAGATTTGTTGTATCTCTACTACATAACCACAAACCCTGCAGGTGTTCTGTGTCTGATCAATATCTTTATGGCAAATGTATGAACTGGATTAGGTTTGTGACACTGCAATCGCTGTTTGGCCTCCCCAGACAGAAGGGGTGTGATACTGTAACGAAGGGGTCCCCAAGCTTTTTTACCCATTTCTAAATACAAAAAACTTGGGGAGCACCACAAGCATGGAAAAAGGTCCTAGGGGTGTCCAATAAGGGCTACAACTGGTTGTTTGGTAACCACTATATGGACTGGCAGACTAGCTGGTTATGTTTGGCAGGTCACATAGTGTTTATGCACCAAAACTTGTCTCCAAGTCAAAAATCCAAAAATGAGCAGCTGCTTTAAGGCCCCTGGGAGCAACATTAGTCATTGGGTGGGAGTCACTGCTGTAGTGCAAAGACAACTGCTCAACTGAAAGGGGAGGGAATGTAATTAGGGATAATTTAGCTCAGTACACAGGAATCCTGAACGATAGAAGCATAGGAATGCACTAAATGCAAAATTCAGTTTGGAATTAGCTTGAATATATTGTGCAAAACTTGAACTCAGCCAAACTTTATCCAAGTCATAAATGTGACTTTAACACTCTCGCCAAAAAGAGTGACACTCATAAACAATTCTTATTGTGTAATCCGCAATTCTCTCACCCTTCCATCTCCCATGTACCACTTTCACCCTCCCCATAAACCATTCTCCATTCCCACCTCAACCATCCCCCACTTTCAGAGTTTTAATTCTACACTTCTGCCCAGGTGATGGGTTCAGTCATGCAGCAGAAGTATTGGTGTCTGTGCACGAGAGATGAACGTCAGCCCCCGGAGAGAAGGAAAAGCTTTCCCACATCCACCTCCCACGTTTTAAATATCCTCTATTTGAAATGGAAGGATGTTCCTTTTGAATGTAAAGTAAACCCTCTATTTAGGGACTCAATTTTTACATGGAATTTGCTATTCTCCAGTCACAGTTATAATCATAGGCAGACTCCTTTCATGCCAATTCATCTCCCACAACCCGGATACTACACCTTGCTTTCCCTCTCTAAAAAACGCCATCCTCTTATGATTAGAGACTTTGTGGATCCTAATAATGGGAACCTTCTTTCTTGGGCCGTTTTAAAAAGACAACTTGGGGGTAAATTTATCAAAGAGTGAAGTTCCGCCACTAGAGTGAAATTCCGCCACTCTCCATTTATTTCTATGGTATTTTTATAGGCGTATTTATCAAAGGGTGAACTTTCACTTCACCCATTGATAAATACGCCTTTCAAAATCCCATAGAAATGAATTGAGAGCTGCGGAATTCCACTCTAGTGGCGGAACTTCACTCTTTGATAAATTTACCCCATAGTTTGAAGATAGAAGATCACTTTCTCTATATTATTGTAAAAAGCGCTTTTCTTTCAGTTGCCAACAAAAACCTCTATGCTATTCAGAAACATTGGTTAGCAGAGGAGCTAGCTAAAATACAAGATAACTGGGGGATCTTAAATATAGATTATATAACATGGAAACTTTGGTGTCCCCCTTTTAGAATAATACACCCTCTTAAAGATGCAGCTTTAAAATGGACAAATTATTTGCATTGTGAAATGACCCCTTCCCAATTGTCCTCTTCTATTACAAAATTTAACAAGCATTTTACCTCAGAGGACTGGAGAGTCCAGCATTTCAAACTGATCCACCTGGGATACGGGAAGCTTTTTCACAAAGGTAAGGGATTGGGTCATGTCTCATTTTGCCCAAAAAGTAAGAGAATGAGACCTGTTCCATTACTTTTGGAGTTGTCCCCGGATTAAGTTGGTCTGGCAAAGACTAAAAGACTTCATTGGTTCAAAGTTGAAAATATGCTTTAATTTCTCTCCAGCTTATGTCCTAAAAGCCGCAAAAAGAACCAAAGCCACAAAAGGAGACGAATTTGAAGTCCCGAAGTGCCGAAAAGACCGAAAGCTGTGAAAGGAGCTGAAGTTGAAATCCTGAAGCCACGAAAAGACCCGAAGCCACGAAAGGAGCCGAAGTTGAATTTCCGAAGCCACAAAAAGACCTGAAGCCACAAAAGGAGCTGAAGTCCCAAAGCTGCGAGAAGACCCGTAGCCACGAAAGGAGCCAAAGCTGAAGTCCCACAGAGGTGAAAAGACCTGAAGCCACGAAAGGAGCCGAAATTGAAGCCCCAAAGCCGCAAAAAGATCCGAAGCTACAAAAGGAGCCAAAGTTTAAGTCCCGAAGAGTCAAAAAGACCCAAAGCCATGAAAGGAGCCGAAGTTGAAGTCCCAAAGCGGCAAAAAGACCCAAAGCCACAAAAGGAGCCGAAGTTGATGTCCCGAAGGCACAAAAAGACCCAAAGCCATGAAAGGAGCCGAAGTTGATGTCCCAAAGTGCCGAAAAGACCGGAAGCCACTAAAGGAGCCAAAGTTAAAGTTCTACTGAAGACCAATGAGATTTTTTTTTCATTTTATTAAACCCCTAGCCACCAATGTATTATTTAAATAATATTTATTTATTTTAAATAGTATGGGGGGCCCTGGCGCCATTTAAAAAAAAACTTTTATGGGGGGCCCTGGCACCATTTTTTTTTTACTTATGTGGGGCCCTAACCATTAATGATTTTTAAAAACTTTTATGGGGGGCCCTGGTGCCATAGATGTTTTTTTACTTATGTGTGTCCCTGACCACCGATTTTTCTTTATAACGTTTATGGGGGGCCCTGGTGCCACAGTTTTTTTTTTAAACTTATAAGGGGGCCCTCACCATTAATGGATATTTATAACCTGTGTGGGGAAGTTTACCGTTTTTAGCATTGATGTCTGTGTGGTCTTTTAACTGTGGTGTAGGGTGGGCGGGACTCAGAAAATGTTGTTGTACAGGGTCCTGTGATTTCTAATGGGGTCCCTAAATTACACTGCCAGCCTTACCCCAAGTTCCTGCCTCTGTCTCTCAGTCACTGAACACTCGTGTTTCTTGGAGGTTTGTGTGTGGGATCTCAGGCATGAAACATGACAGGAAGGACAGACAGACAGAAAGAACATTCCCCCCCACACAGAACTTTCCCAGACACAATAATATTATTTCACAAGGAAATCCTACCTGCTCAATCAGCTGCAAGCTTCTTCCTACCTGTGTAATCTCTGCCTGACAAGCCCCACCTCCAATCCTCACTCAGGAGCAGCGGTCACTCTGATTGGCTTTAGCTTGTGATATTCCTTTGCTCCTGAAACCTTTTCCTGTTTCTTAACATGGCAGTGGGCAACAACGAGTAAATTCCCTCCCGCCATGCAATGGGACAGGAAATACCAAAATAAAAGCCAGCTTCCGCCCCCTGGCCACCATCTTTTTTTCTCATGTCACTTACCCCCACTAGTTCCAGATTGGGTACCTCTCCCACCATTAGAAATCACGGGGCCCCATACCCCCCCAGATCACACCCACTCTAGATCACAGTTAAAAGACCACACAGACATCAGCGTTAAAAAAGGTAACCCCCCAACACAAGTTATAAAAAGCAATTGGTGACCAGGGCCCCCCTATAAATTAAAAAAAAAAACATTGGCGCCAAGGCCCCAAAGAATATTTTTTAAAAAAACATTGGTGCCAGGGCCCCCCTTACAAGTTAAAAATAAATTGGGGCCCCAAAGAATATTTAAAAAAAAAAACTGGTGGCAGGGGCCTTTAGAGTATTAGAATAATACATTGGTGGCCAGGGGATTAAGAAAAAAAAACACACATTGGTGTTCAGAGGAATTGAACTCATGGCTTCAGGATTTCAACTTCGCCTCCTTTCGTGACTTTTGCGTCTTTTCGGAGCTTCAGGACTTAAATTTTGCCTGTTTTCGTGACTTCGGGTCTTTTCGCAGCTTCCAAATGACACCCGGTTGCACGGTTTAAACATTAGTACATGTCCATAGGAAGAAACCAGCAACTACAGGGTATTCTTGAAAAATCCAAAAAGTGTATTAAAGAAAAGGCTGTACATGCTTTTCTTCAATACAAGTTTTTGATTTTTCAAGAATACCCTGTAGTTGCTGGTTTCTTCCTATGGACATATATATATATATGAGCAGTGACCAGCTCCACGTTGTATCTCCCACCCTCTCCAACCAGGGCCGGCCTTAGGCCAATTGGACCAATTGGGCCCAATTGGGCCCCGCACCTCTGGGGGCCCCGCACTGCCCCTTTCCTTTCTATTTTGTGCCTGTATGCCCTTATTTTCCTAAATACTTGCTGTGTCAGTAGCCAGCAACACTTTGTCTAGGGGCCCCGCCAACATGGTCCCAATTGGGCCCCACATTTGATAGGACCAGCCCTGTCTCCAACTATAGTCAGGTGATCCCACTGGTGTCCAATAAAAGGGCAGCCAAGTTTGGGAGTTTTACTTTGAAAGCAGCAAGTAAGTTGCAGGTAAAACTAAAGGTGGCCATACATGGAGAGATCCACTAGTTTGGCGATGTTGCCAAACGAGCGGATCTCCCTCCGATATGCCCACCTTGGGGAGGGCAATATCGGGCTGATCCGATCGTGGCTAGGGCCCAACGATCGGATCCTAACGATGCCTAACGGGCGGTCTGATCGCGGGACCGCATCAACGAACAGATACAGCCGCGATCCGACAAGATTTTTAGTCCCTTCCGATCGAGATCTGGCCGACTTTCAGCCAGATCTCGATCAGGGAAGCCCGTCGGGGTGCCCCATACACGGGCCAATAAGCTGCCGACTCCGTCTGTTGGCAGCTTTTATCGGCCCGTGTATGGCCACCTTTAGTCCCTTTGTAAAATGTATAATGAAGCAATAGAATTCTTAATGAATCAGATAAAATTGAGCATAGGACTGGCCAGATATGGGATGACTTTGACGTAGTTGTTCAGCTTAAATATATTGTAATATATGGACAAACAATCCCTGTTTTGTTTAAAGGGTAAGGCATTTTTTAGTAGCAGTAGCACAAAATGTCTCTGTCTTAAATATATTGATAATGGGTTAAGTGCAGAGGACTCTTGAATTTGTCTATATATATATATATGTTTCTGCTGAGGATGTTCCAGTAATGTGGTGCTTTTCTCATAATAGGAGTCCTCCAAACAGAGAAGGGAGCAGAAGAAAGTCAGCTAGAAGGGACTGTGCTTCATGTTCTGATTATGTTCTTCCAGATAAGAGACTATGTGCTAAATTCCTACATGATGCTTCTAGAGTTGGTCCATCACAGATGTCTGATATGATGAATTGGATGAAGGAAACAATCAGTCTATGTCTTCCATGATGTCACAAGTCACTGATAATGTGCTCAAAAATCTAGGTCACGTCAGTAGATCTTCTTCTGCCAGGGATTAAAGTAGTCCTGGCAGGGTTACCCCTTCAAGAGCAGACATTTCAGAGGAATAAAGTGAAGGATTAGGTGGAAGAGGGGGAATCTACTTTCAACACTGACATGACTGAACCCCTTATTAAAGCTGTGAGAAAGAGCCTGGATCTTGAAGACCTGAAGAAATCCCCTGCAGGATAAAATGTTTAAATCTTCTGAAAAGAATCATCTATTTCCGGTCCATGATGTTATCATATTTACTATTCAGTCGGAATGGAATGGGAAGCAAGTGGTTCCTAGAAAACTGAAAAATTGTTTCCATTTCCAGTAGACATGGCTAAGTCCAGGGAAAACCCTCCCAAGGTTGATGCGGCCATTACCAGAGTGGTCAGAAAAACTACCCTTCCTGTGGATGAAGGAGTATACCTGAAGGACATCATGGAGAGGCAGCAAGATGAGGCCCTTAAAAGGGTTTATGTGGCAGGTGGAACTGCCTGTAAATCTGCTATAACGGCTGTTACAAGGGCCAATAAAATATGGCTTCAGGAGCTGGGGATTATGGTTGAGACAATGGCATGCTGACTCTCAATCTTAACATAACTTATGTGGCCTTCCATTCAGGGGAAATTTCTTATTCGGACCAGAGTTAGATCATTTCAAAGGCATCGGCTGGTAAATTCTTTTTCCTCCCACAGGAGTGTAAGGATAAAAGAAACTCTGCTAGAAATTTCAGAGGAAATTATAGAGATGCCAGACGCTTAGGGTTGCCACCTGGCCGGTATTTTACTGACCTGGCTGGTAAAAAACGATGGCTGATCCCAATGTTATTAATAGGGAATAAAGATAAATATATATTAAGGCCGGTATTTTTTTCCGGAAAAGGTGGCAACCCTACAGACAGTACAAGCCTGGGAAGTCTTTCTTTAGACAATGGAAACCCAGAAACCAGTCCTTTAAGTCCAAAAGAGCCAATGTTAAAGGACAAGGAAAGGCAAAAAAATATAATCCCATTTTTATAAGAAACCTGACTGTATGCAGTGAAATTCTCCCTTCATTTACTGCTGTGGATAGGAATTGTCAGACGGTCCCTAACTGCTCTGCAGGGAAACAATCATACTTATGTACAGCAGGGGGAGCCTCCGCCTTACTTCCCAGCCATTACTTACCTTCTTTCCTAATCCTAAATCTGACCTTGAAAGATGCCATAAATTGTACGTGTGAGATGTTCGAAAAACTACCTGGAACAGGTCCTTTGGACAAGATCTTCAGACTCCCTCTTAGTGATCCTGCAAGGTAAAAAAGTAGGGACTCAACCTTCCAAATCCACGATAGCGGGTTGGATGAAGGAATGCATCCAGAGTGTCTAGGCATTAAATTCCAGCACAGTAGCCTCTACTACTAAGGCGCATTCAACCAGAGGCATGGCGGCATCCTGGGACTTTCATGCGGTGGCTAGTTTAGAAGAAATCTGTAAAGCAGCAGTGTGGTCTTCTTTCCATACCTTTATTAACCATTACAAATTTGATGCGTTTGCTAACAAATCCTCCTCTTCCAACTTCAGTGTTGAATTCTGCATTAAATGCTAATTAAATACTAACTTCACCCTCTTTTATTGTTGTTCTTTGGTACATCCGTTGTTGCCCACTGCCGTGTAAAGGAACAGGAATAGGGAAAATCATATCATACTTACCGAGATTTTCGTTTCCTCGACTGGAACACGGCAGTGGGCAGGGGCTTCCCACCCTCATGGGGGAGACTCCAGGATTCAAAGATGGTGGCCAGGGGGCAGAAGATGACTTTTATTTTGGTATTTCCTGTCCCATTGCATGGTGGGAGGGGATTAAAGTGGACCTGCCACCCAGACACAAAAATCTGTATAATAAAAGTCCTTTTCAGATTAAACATGAAATCCAATTTTTATTTTTTATTAAAGCATTCATAGCTGTTGTAAGCTCATTTAAAAATCTCAGCTGTCAATCAAATATTGTCTGCCCCTCCTCTATGCCTTAGGCAATTACTTTCACTTTCCATTCAGCACTTCCTACATGTCACTGCTCTCCCCACATTCCCCCGTTCTCTTCACCGTTTAATTGTGTAACCAGGACATGGGGATGGACACCGGGTCCCCCATTCTGGTGCACAAACAAGACTCTGAGATGATACAAGACTTGTCTTAATAACAGTGTCCCACAAAATGGCTCCTGCCTGCTTGTTATAATTATGAATTCCCAGACTGAAGGAAACAAGATTCAAATCATTTATATAGTGTAATTAAAGTTCATTTTGCTTGACTAATGTGAAAAAATAGGATTTTGAATAATTTTTTTGGGTGACGGGTCCCCTGTAACCCGTTGTTGCCCACTGCTGTCTTACAGTCCAGGAAAGGAAAATCTCGGTAAGTATGATATGATTTTCCCTAGTTTGCTGAAGCTATAACTCATAATGTGACCCTCCTGCTGGTGCACTCTGGGAGATGTAGTTTTCCAGTCAAGTATCTTTTAGAGCTATAAAGGTGCAGCTGAACTACAAATTCCACAATGCTACAGATGTCCCTATTTGCTTGGACTTTCCCTCTGTTACAAAATAGCAGTGAATGTGCTTAAATCTGACCCTCTGCTAGAGCACTGCTTGCTCCCTCAACTGGGCCCTGGCATCAGTGTGTGAATAAAGACACAGGTGTTGCAGAACTGTACCTCTCAGTTAAAACCAGGTTTATAACCAAGATAACAATGTCATGTTACAGGGCACTCACAGTACAGACTTCTCTGAGGTAAACTCACTATTAGTTCAGTCATTCAAATTAAAACAAGAGCTTGAAAGATCTTTCACCTGGTACAGTCAATGAGTTGGGAAAGAACAATGAGGGACTGTTGCCTAATGTTCCCTTCTCTTTCTCTAAGGGAATAACATTAATTTCATCCATTTTTCTTTATGTTTTGATTAGGAGTAGAATGTGCAGTGTTCCCAAGTGCATTTGTATAGAAATAAAATCTATTATAAGGATCTTAAAGGAGAAGGAAAGCTACGAAGACATTTTATTGCCAAAAGATTAGCTGCAATAGTGCAAGCTAGAATGCTATATTTATTCTGTAGAATGCTTTACCATACCTGAGTAAAAAGCTCTAGAAGCTCTCTGTTTGTTTAGGATAGGAGCTGCAGTATTAATGTGTTGTGACATCACTTCCTGCCTGAGTCTCTCCCTGCTCTGGGCTCAGATTACAGTAGAGAAGGGAGGGGTGGGGGGAGAGGATCAAACTGAGCATGCTCTTGCCCAGGGCAATGAGGTTTAAGCTGAAAACAGTTAGTCTGATACAGAAGCCCATGAGTACACAATAGAAGGAAAGAAATGCAGTGTTTCTTTTGACAGAGGACTCAGAGCAGCATTACTTTGAGGGTTTACTGGTATATTTAGATGGACCTTTCTGATAAAGCTTACTTAATTTTAGCCTTTCCTTTAAACACACTTCTATTATTCTGAGCACAACTGTATATGTATTTATTTATATTACTGTGCAGTACATAAGCTTGTTACATTCTCAGCCAAGGACACAGAAGGAAATCTTTCAGTGAAACTTTGTAACCATTTTATAACCATTATAATAAGACACTGTATTTGCTCCCATTGAGCTTGAGTAGCCGAGAGTCCAGATATCAACCTGCAACTTTACTCACGGTCAACTAATGTTAAAACTTTATTACATAAAAATATCAGGATATCTGAAGTCACCAGGACCTTTCAAGTACCATTGTTTTCGTATAAAGATTATTATCCCTTATAATACATGAGTGATACTCAGAGTTCCCTGTATAACTCAGCCTGCAGCCTTGTGCCTTTATATGGTCACAGAACAACCCCTCAGTGACTTCTAATATCCTTATCATTTACAGTAGGGGGTACATTATCCCTTATAATACATGAGTGATACTCAGAGTTCCCTGTATAACTCAGCCTGCAGCCTTGTGCCTTTATATGGTCACAGAACAACCCCTCAGTGACTTCTAATATCCTTATCATTTACAGTAGGGGGTACATTATCCCTTATAATACATGAGTGATACTCAGAGTTCCCTGTATAACTCAGCCTGCAGCCTTGTGTCTTTATATGGTCACAGAACAACCCCTCATTGTGCCTGTTTTGGGGTGTTTGGGGGTTGCGTCTCTGTGTATCCATACATATGGGGTATCGTTCTATTCAAGGGATCTTGCAGATTGTTATTGAGCAGGTTTTTGTTAGTTGCCATGGAAACTTTGGGAGAAATCTAACTTTGGAACTCTTTTTTTCCTTTATTTCAGACCAAATCTCTGACTTCTAAGAACGACTGCAGTCCCAATTCTCCGTTTAGAAAATCGAGAATGGCATCTTTGAATAGCCGAAGAAGTGTACTTTTCGGACAAATATGGCTTGTGGGGGTTATTTCACAGTTTGGGGGGTGTTTAGACTGAAAACCTGCAAGTAGTACACATAGAGTGCAGCCCCCAGATTTTCAACTGCAATTGCCCTTATGCATGGCTCAGATTTGTCAGATTTACATTTCATCCTGCGTCTAAAAAAAAACAACTAAAAATGCAACAAAAAAGCTCTAAATATCATGATACACTGGTAAAATGTATTTGAATTCTGAGTGGAAACTACAGCAGCCCTAGATGACTGAAGGTCTGCAGTTTCTAAAAACACCTTGAAGGGATAATTTATATTTACATATACGTTTTGCTGCATCAACTGTCACTTGTGCTTATCTACTTTGTTCTGGTGTAAAATTCTCCAAAATGCTGTTTTAGTTTGGGGGTTACTCCTGGACAAATGAAAGTGGGTCACTGATCCAGTAGTTACTGTCCAGTAAAACAGTAAAGTAAAACACACAATGTACTTTGTAGGGTCAAGTGCTTCTATTATAGACTGACACCAATTCATTATTCTCTTCTTCCCTTACTAAAATGCAGATTAATTAATATGTTTCATACACTAAGAACAAACTTATAGTTTTCCTCCTTTGTGCCGTTTTAAATGTACTTTAAGATTAGTGTTACGTGTAAAGCATTTCCCACATTCAGAACAAGAGAAAACTTTCTCCCCTGTGTGAATCCTGTAATGGTTGGAAAGGTCCGACTGATGTTTGTAACACTTCCCACACTGAGAACAACAAAACGACCGCTCCTCCGCGTGACTTTTATGATGCGTCTTAAGTTTTGAAATATTTTGAAAACTCTTCCCGCATTCCGAACAGGTAAACGTTTTCTCCGCGGCGTGGCCTCGGATGTGGTGAGTGAGCTGAAAGTGATACTTAAAGCATTCGCCACACTCGGAGCAGCAAAGGGCTTTGGTTTCTGTGTGAGTCCTTTGATGTATGACAAGGGACATGTGACATATGTAGGACTTGCCACATTCCGTGCAAGCAAACTTCTCTCTTGTGTGCGTCTTACAGTGGCGACTAAGCTGTGCGGGATCTGCAAAGCATTTGCCACATTCAGAGCAAGTGTGCGGCTTCTCTCCGGTGTGAATTCTCCTGTGTTCATTTAGGCTTGAAAGCTTGGGGAAATGTTTCCCACATTCAGAGCAAGGAAACTGCTTCTCTTTCTTGTGATTTTTCTGGTGCGCATTGAGCTGCGGGTATGAATTATAACATTTGCCACATTCAGAACATATGAACAGTTTGTCTCCTGTGTGACATGTGTAATGTGCAGTGAGCTGGGAGTTAACAGCAAAGCCTTCCCTGCACTGAGAACAAGTGAATGGTTTCTCTTCTCCAGCTGTTTTCTCTTTACTACAACTGCTCTTAGTAATCACACTGTTATGGCTCTCTGTATAATGTGAAACCACTGGTTCTGTATCATCTTGTCCGTATGTGTCTGGTCCCTCATCTGTATTACTCCTCCAGCATCTTTGCTCTCCATTGTTTGATGTGGGGTTCTCTTTAATAACATTCGCTACATAAGCAGTTAAACTATTATTGACAAAGGATCCCATGATAGGAGTAGGTGTATCTGTTACCTGTATCTGTTCTGTAAGTGGATTAATGCTGCAATCTGATTGGTTTCCCCCTTCCCGTGAATCCACTTCCTCTTCTATATCACCTGCCGAGCTGTTATTCAGGCTACATCCCATGATAGGAGTAGGCATATCTGTTCTGTAAGTGGATCTGTATCTGTTCCCTGTTCTGTAAGTGGATTAATGCTGCAATCTGATTGGTTTCCCCCTTCCCGTGAATCCACTTCCTCTTCTATATCACCTGCCGAGCTGTTATTCAGGCTGCATCCCATGATAGGAGTAGGTGCATCTGTTCCCTGTATCTGTTCTGTAAGTGGATTAATGCTGCAATCCGATTGGTTACCCTCTGCACATGAAGCGGATTCCACCTGAATAACAAATGTTACATGAGCATTTTGTGAGTTATTATTCAGTTTGCAGCCCATAAAAGGAGCTAGTGTATCTGTTCGTGGTATACGTCTTCTAATTCTATTTATTTTGCTGTAATTATGATCAGTTTCCCATAAAACCAATTCTTTCTTAATAGCATTCGATGTATCGTTAGGGATCAAGTTGCTATTTAGGCTCTTTCCCATGAGAGTTGATGTGTCTGTTGCTTGTGTTTGTTCTGCAAGTTGTTTTTCTTTTTCCCATGAAGCCTCTTCCTCTTGAATACCAACTAATTTATAATCATCTGCCGAGCTGTTATTCAGGCTGCATCCCATGATAGGAGTAGCTTTATCTGTTCCCTGTATCTGTTCTGTAAGTGGATTAATGCTGCAATCTGATTGGTTTCCCTCTTCCCATGAATCCACTTCCTCTTTTATATCACATGCCAAGCTGTTATTCAGGCTGTATCCCATGATAGGAGTAGGTGTATCTGTTCCCTGTATCTGTTCTGTAAGTGGATTAATGCTGCAATCTGATTGGTTTCCCTCTCCCCATGAAATCTCTTCCTCTTTAATCCTATTGGCTGGTGGGGGCTGTTCCACTGGAGAAATTTCACGGTTTGTGAGATTTCCTTCAGCACAAAATTCTGCTCCTTCAGACCCAATCTTGCTTGGCTCATTATTATAACATAATGTTCCTCCCAGATCAGCTGGAATATCTCTCTTATCTTCATAATCACAGTCTGGCAAGCAGAGAACATTTGATTATAATATTTATGGCACGGCTCATGCATACAGATGTACATCTAAACACAGTCGTATGTTTCTTTAATTTTATGAAGTGCATTGATAAGAAAACATATTTGCTGTTTAACAGTAACAGTAGGTGGCACGTTGCCCCCCTGACTTGGCCGGATTCTGTTCCCAAGTGAGCTTTATTTACTCCTACATTGTACTTGAGAGCAGAGCCAACTGTGCACTTCTTTATCTCTACGTTTGTGTTGGGTACTGTGTAACACTATCAGACATACTCCCACACTCCCTTTTCAAGCCTCGTCCTTGCAACAAACTATATTGTTGTTGTTCTAAATGGATGTTTAGAATTTTTGAGGGCCTGGATCCAGCTCAGTAATCAGCTCAATCTCTTGTGGTAGATTTGTTGTATCTCTACTACATAACCACAAACCCTGCAGGTGCTCTGTGTCTGATCAATATCTTTATGGCAAATGTATGAACTGGATTAGGTTTGTGACACTGCAATCGCTGTTTGGCCTTCCCAGACAGAAGGGGTGTGATACTGTAACGAAGGGGTCCCCAAACGTTTTTTACCCGTGAGCCAAATCTAAATAGACAAAAACTTGGGGAGCACCACAAGCATGGAAAAAGGTCCTAGGGGTGTCCAATAAGGGCTGCAACTGGTTGTTTGGTAACCACTATATGGACTGGCAGACTAGCTGGTTATGTTTGGCAGTTCACATAGTGTTTATGCACCAAAACTTGTCTCCAAGTCAAAAATCCAAAAATGAGCAGCTGCTTTAAGGCCCCTGGGAGCAACATTAGTCATTGGGTGGGAGTCACTGCTGTAGTGCAAAGACAACTGCTCAACTGATAACTGCAATATATGGACAAACAATCCCTGTTTTGTTTAAAGGGTAAGGCATTTTTTAGTAGCTTAAGGCACAAAAGGTCTATGTCTTAAATATATTGATAATGGGTTGAGTGCAGAGGACTCTTGTATTTGTTTAACTGCTCAACTGAGAGGGAAGGGAATGTAATTATGGATGAATTCGCTCAGTACACAGGAATCCTGAATGTTAGAAGTGTAGGAATGCACTAAATGCTAAATTTGCTTTGGGATTAGCTCAGTGGTGGCCAAACGTTTTGCAACGAGGGCCAGATTTGGTGAGGTGAAAATGTGTGGGGGCCAACCATTCAGCCTGACATTCTTTGAACCATTAACATCATTTAACTCATTTAAACAAGGAATCGCATAGCCATAGCAGTAATATTTGGGCACATTAGTGAAATGATCTGCCACTTGGTCTATACTGCTGCCTGTGAGCTGAAGTGTTAGTAATAGACACGTACTGGCACATAGTGACGTCTCACATACTTCTTTAGTTTAGCGTGCTGGCACGTCAGTACATCTATTGCACCTTCAGGCCGAAAGAAGTATGTGAATCGGCGCGGCACTACGCGCCAGTACGTATCTATTACTAACACCTTCAGCACACAGGCAGCAGTATAGACCAAGTGGCAACTCATTTCTCTAATGTGCCCAAATAGTTCATGCTATGGCTAGGCGATTCCTGATTGCACTGTGCTGGCCAAGGGCCGGTGCAAATTTGAAAATGGGCCACATTTGGTCCCCGGGCCTGACTCTGGACATGCCTGGAATCGCTGGAATATATTGTGCAAAACATGAACTGTGACTTTAATACTCTGCCCAAGAGTGACATATTGTTAACTTATAAAGCCATTCTTATTGTGTCATCCGCAATTCTCTCACCCTTCCATCTGCCTCTGTGTCTTCCTGTTGTCCATTCCCAGCACCCCCACATTTACCCCATAAACCATTCTCCATTCCCACTTCAACCATCCCCCACTTTCAGACTTTTAATTCTACACTTCTGCCCAGGTGATGGGTTCAGTCATGCAGCAGAAGTAATTGTGTCTGTGAACAGAGATGAACTGCAGCCTGTGGAGAGAAGGAACATCTTGAAGTTCCATTGGTATCAGTGTTGGAGCAGAGCTGTGGGTCCCACAATCTAATGTACAGTTTGATGTAGACGGTGGAGTGGGCTCATTTGTCCCAAGTCAACTACAAATAAACATCACAGCAGCTCTTTTCGTAACAAGGGAAATGGTTTAAATATCTTCTGTTGTCTAAGCCTTTCTACCCCTCTTTTCTCATTACTTTTCTCCTTTCACTTCCAGTACAAGTATAAATAACACACATGGCTTGATTTAAATTTGGCCTAGATAGGAGCACTACCTTTAAAAATTAGACCATTACTGATGTTTCATGTAGAACTTTTTTGGTCTGTGTTAAAAACAATGGGTGGGTCCTTACAGGAATGTGGGCAACACTGGGAACAAGTTACAGTTCCCTGCCAGGTCAACTTAGCTGCTGGCTTCCCACCTACCAGAAGGAAATGGCTGGTATATTGACAAGTAATCTTCTCAACTCCCATCATATAGTTCCCAGACAGCTCTTGTACTGTTTCTTTTAAGAAGTTCTGTTGAACACGAGGCTCTGATATTTTTTGTACTCATTACTCACCCATCAGGAAAAACTGCTGGGGCTCCTCCGTTATTCTTTCCTTGTAAAGGGCCTTGTTTCTTTTTATATAGTCCCGCTCGTCCAAGGAAAAATAGATGGAAACATCATCAGACCTTATGGCAACCTGTCACACACAATGTTCCAGTCATCCCCCAGCCAGAGAAAGGGATTATCATCCACTGTTACTAAACAATAAGGGGCCGCTGTACCCACCTCTCCAGTCAGCAGCTGGATGATGTTGGACATGAGTTCCAGGATCTTCTTGTCATTCTTGTTATTTTCCTTCTGTATGACGGAGCCAGGGGCATGCAGGGCCCCCCCATCATCTGACTTCTTCCTAGGGATGTAGTGCTAAATATTGAAAGGAAGAGAGAATGGTGTTTGAGCTGCAGAGAGACCCCCTTTGTACAGACAGACAGTCTCTTGTCAGTGTGCCAGTCACAGTGCCCCTCACCTCTCCAGTCAGCAGATAGATCATCTCCAGTGTCAGATTCAGGATTTTCTTGTTCCGCTCATTTTTATCCTCCTTCCCCTTCATCCCTGTGTCACTCGCTTCCTCCCACATTCCCATTGGCTCCTCGTGGGAGGGACTGACCTGGAAGTGACCCTGGAATTAAGCACTTGCACATTTCTATACAGGATTATTTCCAGCAATATCCCCCAATAGAATAACATGGGCACAGATCCATTAAATGTCCCAACAGTCAGTGTTCCTGTGCCTTATAGGAGATTTTCTTACTGGTAAATCCCTTTTGCGTAGGCCCGTACTGTCAGTGCAGGACGTCTGGAGTTAATGTTCCCCCCTCTGGAGGCAGGACAAACAATAACTTTCTTTGAGCTCCTCCTCTTCCTGTTCCTCCCATCAGTTTGTTATAAAGTCTGCGAGTGGAGAACTTATATCTTACTATGCTACGAAAAACCGCTGCATCTGCAAAAAAGGGTGGGATGCTGCACTGACAGTACGGACCTAAGCAAAAGGGATTTACCGGTAAGAAAATCTCCTTTGTGCGGTCGGCCCTGTCAGTGCAGGATGTCTGGGGATGTCCCAAAGCCGTCCAAAAACAAGGAGGGAACGATTTACATATGATAGAAATGATTTAAACTGTAGTTTCTGTCGAACTGAGAGTCGGCACTGTGTTGCAAATTCAGTCTGTAAAATCTGGAAAAAGTGTGCAGTCCAAGTTGCTGCTCTGCAAATGTTCTCTGGTGAAACATTGTTGAAGAAAGCCCAGGAAGTACCAATCTTTCTTGTAGAATCAGCTGTGTTATGAACTGGAGACTGTTCATTTGCAAGTGAATAAGCTGTCTGTATAGTGGACCATCTAGCTATAATGCTTTTTGACGCTCTCTGACCTGCATTTTGACCACTATGAAAAACGAAGAGAGACTGACTTCCGAATTGCCTTAGTCTTATTGACATACTTTTGTAGTGCTCTGACTGGATCTAGTGTCAGAAGATTGGAATCCTCTTCATTTGCAGTATCTTGAGGAAATGCTGGAATAACAATCTCGATTGATTTGGAAAGGAGAAACCAATTTAGTTAAGAGGGATGGTACCGACCTGAGTACAGCTTTGTCTGCGTGAAAAACTAACCACAAAGAAATACAGGAAAGTGCAGCTATGTCTGAAACTCTTTTAGCTGAACAAATTGCAAAAAGAAAAAGTTTTCAAAGTAAGCAACTTAATGTCCAATGATTCAATTGGTTCAAAGGGATGATGCTGAAGGCATTGTAGAACTAAAATGAGGTCCCACAGAGGCGTAAGATCTCATAAAGGAGGTTGCAGCTTCGACATTGCTTGAAAGAACAGTCTAAACTCAGGTAGGATGGCCCACTGTTGAGGAAATAGAGCAGCCAATGCTGAGAGCTATACTTTAAGTGAAGACACACAGACATCTGCTCCATCTTGGAGAAACTGAAGAATTTGAGGTGAGGAACACGTTTTCCATCCCAGCCTCTTTGCTATGCACCATCTAAAGAAAATGGACCAAATTCTGTGATAGGCCTTAACTGTAGAAACTCTACGGGCTGCCATGAGAGTCTCTATGACTGACTGTGAAATTCCTTTTAACACCCATGTTTGAGATTCAACAGCCATGCAGTGAGATGCAACTTGTGAACATCTGGGAACCAAATAGGACCTTGACGTAGAAGGTCTGGTCTGAGAGGTAGAGTGAGTGGTTTGCCCACTGTCATGCTCACAATATCTGCAAACCACGTTCTTCTTGGCCATGCAGGCGCCACTAGTATTGAGGGAACCATCTCTCTGCGTATCTTTGCCAGTAGTCTGGGAATCATCGGAATCGGTGGAAAAGCATACCCTAGGTAAAATGACTAGTAGTCGTTAAGGCATCTACATCCTCCACAAGAGGATCCTGGACCCTGGAGAAAAATCTTGGCATTGTGTGTTGGTTCCGGATGCCATGATGTCCACACATGGGTTGCCCCATCGGTTGACTAGCAGCTGAAACATCTCTGTGAAGCATCCATTCCCCAGAATCTATCGTGTTCCGGCTGAGAAAATCTGCTTGCCAGTTCTGTATCCCTGGAATATAGACAGCCAATATGTGTACTTTGTAAGCTTCTGTCCAGGAAAGAATCTTTGAGATCTCCGATATGGCTCTCTTGCTCTTGGTAACCACTTGCCTGTTGAGGTAGGCTACTGCTGTCCCGTTGTCTGACTGGACACAGAAATGAGAGTTTTGAACAAGATGTTGCCAAAACGTGAGAGCATTGAAAATTGCCCGAATCTCCAAAATGTTGATGTGGAGAATTCTTTCTTGCGGTGACCATGCCCCTTGACAAGATTGGTGTTTCCATTGTGCTCCCCACCCTGATAGACTGCCATCCGTTGAGATAACTACTGGTTCCAGTTTCTGCCAGTTTCCCCATTAAGACATTGTCTGGTTGGAGCCACCTTTGACTTGTGGAGACAGAATAATGATCTGGGACAGATCCTGATGGTTCTTGTTCCAGTATCTGAGGAAATGGTTCTGCCACCTTTTTTTGGCACTAAAAATAGATTGGAGTAATAACCTTGGAACTGTTATTGTGCCGTAACTAGAACGATCACTTGTTTTAGCAGTAGTTCCTGTATAATGTCATGGATGGCTGCTGTTTTTTTTTTTTGCATCCATTGAGGTTGAAGAGGGAATGAATGAATTTTGTGGTATTCTTTGAAAGGGAATTTTGTAACCTGGTGAAAGGATTTGAAGTAGCCACTGGTCTTGGATTGTGAGTTCCCATTCGGAGTGAAATTTTTGAAGGCAACCTCTGACTGGTATAGTAGTGAGGTGCTTTTTGTTGGAGTCAGGAATCCTGTGTCTTAACAGGACCTGATCTTTTGTTGGTAATGGACTGAGATTGACAATATTTGAATTTCTTATTTGCTGATTGAGAGGTATTTGGCCTCTGTCTGTAAGAAGATTTCTATGACGAATTCCAAGATCTATGATCATAATTCGCTCAATTGCCTTGAGGAAAGAAAACTCCTTTACCACCTGTCACAACAGCAATAATTTTCTTGAACCGAATAGGTAAGAACCTTCAAATTTTAGAGATGTCAGCTTGTGCTTGGAAGCTGAACCCCCCCGCCCACTACCTCAACCACAAAGCTCTCCTAGCAGTAATGGAGGAAGATGCCTTGGCTGCGACCTTAGCAATTTCTAGTGAGGCGTCACTGTGGAAAGAGAAGGCAGCAGTTATTTTATCTAAATCTAGCATGGAAGGATCTATCTTTTTGAGGTCTTGACACCAGTAACGTGCAGTCTTGGCTACTGACAGTGCCGCTGATGCTGGCCGAAATATGGCAGATGTATTTAGGAATCCTCTCTTAAGAGCAGAGTTCATCTTTTTATCCATGGGGTCCTTAAAGGAACCGACATCTTCAGTAGGCAAAGTGGTATTTTTTGAAAGACGGACAATAGCCGAGTCCACCTTAGGAGATTTGTCCCATACATTTTCTAGTTCATCTGCAACTGGAAACTTGTTAAAAAATATTTGTGAAATTGAATCCCTTTTGTCGGGCTCTGCCCATTCGTCAGAAATAGCTTTGGTAATACCTTTGCTGATGGGTAAAAACCTGAACTTCTTGGATTTGTTGCCAGCACTTTATCTGCTTTGGAAATAGGAGTTTGTGTTTCTGCTATTTCCAATTTATTGTATATGTGTTTGAGGAGTGTTTTGACTTCCTCAGGTTGCTTATTTGCAGAAGGTGCACTGTCGTCTGAGGAAATGGAGGAAAAGCCCTCAGAATCAGTACTGTGAGTCTCATTGTCTGAATGTGATTCCAGTGATGAGCTGGATGTAGACGGGCTTCTAGATTCTGTCTTTATAAGTGTTTACTCTGACCTTTGAGAGCCTGTGACACTGATTGGTGTCTTGTACAGGGCTAACCGATTCTTGTGGGACAGATGTAATATTCTCCTTTCTTAGAGCAGGAGAGCTGACTGTTGGCAGTGAGTGGACTTGAGCAGTAGTAGTGTGAATAGTAGGCATAGGATTTAAGTCTTGATCAAAATGTTGAAAATTAGACTCAGAGTCTATAGTATGCAGTCTAGGCAATTTATTAAGAGAAGGAGATCTGGAGCATATCCTTCTCTACCCCTCTTTGTAGATTTTTTCAATGAACGAAAGGAGAGCACTCACTCGCAGATTAACTGCTGATAATTATTTATTATTCACACTGCTTAAAGGGGATCCGTCACTCAAAAAAAAATATTAAAAATCCTATTTTATCACATTAGTCAAGCAAAATGAACTTAAATTACACTGTATAAATTATCTGAATCTAGTTAACTTCAGTCTGGGATTTCAAAATTATAGCAAGCAGGCAGCAGCCATTTTGTGGAGACTGTAATAAAGGCAAGCCTTGCATCATCTCAGAATCTTGTTTGTGCACCAGAATGGGGGACCCGATGTCCGTTCCCATGCCCTGGCTACACAATTAAATGGTAAAGAGAACGGGGGAATGTGGGGAGAGCAGTGACATGTAGGAAGTGCTGAATGGAAAGTGAAAGTAATTGTCTGCCCCTCCTCTATGCCCATGGCATAGAGGAGGGGCAGACAATATTTGATTGACAGCTGAGATGTTTAAATGAGTTTACAACAGCTATGAATACTTTAATAAAAAACAGAAATTGGATTTCATGTTTAATTTGAAAAGGACTTTTATTATACAGATTTTTGTATCTGGGTGACAGGTCCACTTTAACACGACATGTTTCGGGCTACTAGTGCCCTTCCTCAAGTGAAATTGAATCCCTTTTGTCGGGCCCTGCCCAGTCGTCAGAAATAGCTTTGGTTATACCTTTGCTGGTGGGAAAAAAACTGAACTTCTTGGATTTGTTGCCAGAACTTTATCTGCTTTGGAAATAGGAGTTTGTGTTTCTGCTATTTCCAATGTATTGTATATGTGTTTGAGGAGTGTTTTGACTTCCTCAGGTTGCTTATTTGCAGAAGGTGCACTGTTGTCTGAGGAAATAGACAAAAAGCCCTCAGTCAGTACTGTGAGTCTCATTGTCTGAATGTGATTCCAGTGATGAGCTGGATGTAGACGGGCTTCTAGATTCTGTCTTTTTAAGTGTTTACTCTGACCTTTGAGAGCCTGTGACACTGAAGACTTAACTTGCTTTTGTATTCATTCCATAAAATGTGCCATCTGATTGGTGTCTTGTACAGGGCTAACCGATTCTTGTGGGACAGATGTAATATTCTCCTTTCTTAGAGCAGGAGAGCTGACTGTTGGCAGTGAGTGGACTTGAGCAGTAGTAGTGTGAATAGTAGGCACAGGATTTAAGTCTTGATCAGAATGTTGGAAATTAGACTCAGGAGTCTATAGTATGCAGTCTAGGCAATTTATCAAGAGAAGAAGATCTGGAGCATTTCCTTCTCCTACCCCTCATTGTAGATGTTTTTTGAGCCTTCTTACTGCGTGCAGCATTCTTGTCAGGTGCCATGGCTTGAATCAGGTCCAATAAGTCTTCCTGAGCCGCCATACTAGCTTAATTTAGCGTAAGAAACAACCTCGCTGCAATGCGCACTAGTAATAGGAATGGCGGCGGAAGTGATGTCACACGTCTACATCGTGCCAAGCTGACCGCTGATATTGTGGGACTTGTAGCCCGGAACTGCGCCTGAATCTGTGATGCGACGCACTGAAAGGTTCTCCAAACCAGATGGTTCAGTAAGGGGCTCAGCTGAGGAGCACACACATTGAAGGGCTCAATGTGTGGAAGGTAACGACCAGCGCACACTCACCTTGGAAGCGTGCCAGTATGGGGGGGCTCAGGCATGAATGAAACAAACACGCATACTTACTAGGGAAGCACACATTGAAAAACGGGCTTAACCCTGGAGCTCGCCATAGATCTTCGTTCCAGGCTCTGACCTCAGTAGCACACAGGGGGCTCACTGACAAGGAGCAATCAAGAACCTTTTCTTGTAACTGTGAATTTCTTCTATTTTTCTATATGGATAGGAGGAAGATAAGTCCGCCCCCGAGCAGGACAAACAAAAAAGTGATGAGAGGAAGCAGAGCTCAAAGAAAGGGTTAATGTTTGTCCGGCCTCCAGTGGGGAGAACATTAACCCCAGACGTCCTGCACTGACAGGTAGGGCCGACCACATAATCTCATGCTGAGGTGAGAGGACAGAGTGGGGCTGGTTGTGCCCATGTGACTGTGGGGTGGGAAGGAAAGAGTTAAGGTTATTCAGTATAAATGAGGGAGAAGAAGAGGGGGAATCCATGTTTAATACTAGTGATTGTGGCACTTGAGGAGTATAATATGAAGGTTCAGTAAAACACAGGCCTTGCTGGAGCCCATGAGGCAGAGCTGACTGTACAGGGGGAGGGGCAGAGACTAGGAAGTGGTTGCTATGGTAACAGTGAGTACACAGGGGACACAGTAGGAGGGTACAAGTCACTATACAAGGTGCCCTGAGAGCTTGCAGTCTGCCTGTACTTCACCTGACAGAATGTACGGAAGCCTGCGAGGCCTCCCCCGCTAGCAGTGCTAAAGCAGCGCCGGCTCTGTACTGGTACCGCAGCCTGTGAGAGGGTCTCGGCCATGAAACAGGACAGGTGTGTGAGGCACAAGTACAGACAGACGCATGAGGAGACCCCCCGCAGCCACTAAACACTTTCAGACGCAAAGTAAATGAGTATGGCCGCACAGAACGACACTGCTGCAAAGGAAACCTACTTGAGCTACACACAGCCCCGCACAAACCGTAACCAGCTCCTCGCTAACACCCGAGACACCGCTGTGTGAGAAGCTCCGTCTTCTATCCTCCCTCAGGGAGCAAGCTTCCATTGGATTGGATCTGACGTGCCACGTGACACTTCCTTTCTCTTGCGCCGCTGCTGCTGCTGCACTCTGGGAAATGTAGTTCTTTTCTCTACACGTCAGTATTAGCGGCGCGGTTGCACTACAAAACCCCAAACACCGTTGATTAGCTCATATTTGGTATAAAAAAGCTGCATTTAAAGGACCAGTTTTTTCTCAAAAATTCGTTAGTACACAACGAAAAAATAACACCAACACAAATTAAAATTTAAAATAACAAAGCCTTTATTAAGAAATAACTTACAGAAACTCCACTTCCTGTCCTCTGCAGAAACGGCGAAAGGGCGACCATCCTTCCTGCAGCGCTCGATTTGTCCTCCCTGGTTAGCTCCAATATTCTACTGACAGCGTGTGAAGTGAGGTGAAGCTGCAGATCAAGACCCTGCGGGAGATACCGAGCGGGTGACACCTCAGCGCTCAGCTGCCTGTGGAGGGAGAACCGCTTGCTCCCAGGAAACTGCCTGCATCTTAGGCTGCCTGCACCAGTTGGTTTCCCGCACTCGTACAGCAGCAAGGGCTTCATGTGTCGGTCCCGCAGGGTCTTGATCCGCAGCTTCAACTCGCTTCACACGCTGTCAGTAGAATGTTGGAGCTAACTAGGGAGGACAAATCGAGCGCTGCAGGAAGGATGGTCGCCCTTTTGTGTTGGTGTTATTTTTTCGTTGTGTACTAACGAATTTTTGAGAAAAAAAAACGATGTTACTGGTCCTTTAAGCGCTGAGGCTCAGTGAGTGGGGGAGGAGCTTGCAGCGGGTGTGGCTCCAGGGTCCATTCTCTATCGCTGACTGTGGGCAAATCTCCAGCAGTTTCTACTGCACTTACCGACCTGCTGCGCCTGTTTCACCCCCTCCCTACACAAAGGAACGGCCCCTTTTATAGCTCACAAGTTGACACATTTATGTTTCCCCTCACCATTACTTGTCCCACACAGCTTAGGAGTGAGGGGCTGAGGCAGGGAAGCCATTTCTCCCCAACATCCGGTTCAGTCTGAGGTAATCTTCTCATGCCCCGCCCCTTCCGGTGCCGCCATTGTCTGCATTGGGGTCACTTCTCAGTGCTGTTCCTTTGTGTGAGCTGTAGTTGGAATGACAAAATCAGATCATGGCTTCAGTACAAGAGTGTGTGTATATAGTATACAGATTGTACAATTGTACCAGCCATATCCTCCCAAGCCTCACAAATGTCCCCCACAATTTGTCTTCTCACAGGCCCAGCTACAATGGAAGCTCCTGTACTTACATGACAATCATCTCACACCCCCTCACACACATGTTCAGCTTTTGTTCTGTCCCAGTGTTTGGCTCAAGGAGCAAAATATACAAATATACATCCCCCCCCCTTGTCACATGACATATTCACACGTATTCACCTGACACACAGCAAAGAGCAATGACAACAAAGAAAATGAAGATTAAGGAGGGAAAACATTAATGGAGACATTTTGTATGAAACACGAGAATGTGCCAGTGCATTTTACGCTTTTACATATAAAAGGAAGTTGTTCAAATAGTTGTATTTCTGGTTACTTTATTGTAAATTGCTGCAAAATTGCTACTAGCCCCGCCCATCTGTTCCACTTGCTGCTGCCTCCTTTCCCAGGCTGTGCAGGGAAAAGGCTCTCAGCTCACTTTACTGTAGGACCTGATGTTGCTTTTACATGCTGCTAAAAATTTATATTATCTTTAAAAATAGCCCCTTTATTGGAGCTCCCTATAGATGTTCTCTGGTCCCTGTCTGTGTTTCAAATGAGGGGTGGGTGTGTCCCTGCCAGAAGCACAGTAGGAAGGGGACAGCCAATCACAGCTCACAGTTCCCTGTATAACTCAGCCTGCAGCCTTGTGTCTTTATATGGTCACAGAACAACCCCTCAGTGACTTCTAATATCCTTATCATTTACAGTAGGGGGTACATTATCCCTTATAATACATGAGTGATACTCAGAGTTCCCTGTATAACTCAGCCTGCAGCCTTGTGCCTTTATATGGTCACAGAACAACCCCTCGGTGACTTCTAATATCCTTATCATTTACAGTAGGGGGTACATTATCCCTTATAATACATGAGTGATACTCAGAGTTCCCTGTATAACTCAGCCTGCAGCCTTGTGCCTTTATATGGTCACAGAACAACCCCTCAGTGACTTCTAATATCCTTATCATTTACAGTAGGGGGTACATTATCCCTTATAATACATGAGTGATACTCAGAGTTCCCTGTATAACTCAGCCTGCAGCCTTGTGCCTTTATATGGTCACAGAACAACCCCTCAGTGACTTCTAATATCCTTATCATTTACAGTAGGGGTACATTATCCCTTATAATACATGAGTGATACTCAGAGTTCCCTGTATAACTCAGCCTGCAGCCTTGTGCCTTTATATGGTCACAGAACAACCCCTCAGTGACTTCTAATATCCTTATCATTTACAGTAGGGGGTACATTATCCCTTATAATACATGAGTGATACTCAGAGTTCCCTGTATAACTCAGCCTGCAGCCTTGTGCCTTTATATGGTCACAGAACAACCTCTCAGTGACTTCTAATATCCTTATCATTTACAGTAGGGGGTACATTATCCCTTATAATACATGAGTGATACTCAGAGTTCCCTGTATAACTCAGCCTGCAGCCTTGTGCCTTTATATGGTCACAGAACAACCCCTCAGTGACTTCTAATATCCTTATCATTTACAGTAGGGGGTACATTATCCCTTATAATACATGAGTGATACTCAGAGTTCCCTGTATAACTCAGCCTGCAGCCTTGTGCCTTTATATGGTCACAGAACAACCCCTCAGTGACTTCTAATATCCTTATCATTTACAGTAGGGGGTACATTATCCCTTATAATACACGAGTGATACTCAGAGTTCCCTGTATAACTCAGCCTGCAGCCTTGTGCCTTTATATGGTCACAGAACAACCCCTCAGTGACTTCTAATATCCTTATCATTTACAGTAGGGGGTACATTATCCCTTATAATACATGAGTGATACTCAGAGTTCCCTGTATAACTCAGCCTGCAGCCTTGTGCCTTTATATGGTCACAGAACAACCCCTCAGTGACCTCTAATATCCTTATCATTTACAGTAGGGGGTACATTATCCCTATAATACATGAGTGATACTCAGAGTTCCCTGTATAACTCAGCCTGCAGCCTTGTGCCTTTATATGGTCACAGAACAACCCCTCAGTGACTTCTAATATCCTTATCATTTACAGTAGGGGGTACATTATCCCTTATAATACATGAGTGATACTCAGAGTTCCCTGTATAACTCAGCCTGCAGCCTTGTGCCTTTATATGGTCACAGAACAACCCCTCAGTGACTTCTAATATCCTTATCATTTACAGTAGGGGGTACATTATCCCTTATAATACATGAGTGATACTCAGAGTTCCCTGTATAACTCAGCCTGCAGCCTTGTGCCTTTATATGGTCACAGAACAACCCCTCAGTGACTTCTAATATCCTTATCATTTACAGTAGGGGGTACATTATCCCTTATAATACATGAGTGATACTCAGAGTTCCCTGTATAACTCAGCCTGCAGCCTTGTGCCTTTATATGGTCACAGAACAACCCCTCAGTGACTTCTAATATCCTTATCATTTACAGTAGGGGGTACATTATCCCTTATAATACACGAGTGATACTCAGAGTTCCCTGTATAACTCAGCCTGCAGCCTTGTGCCTTTATATGGTCACAGAACAACCCCTCAGTGACCTCTAATATCCTTATCATTTACAGTAGGGGGTACATTATCCTTATAATACATGAGTGATACTCAGAGTTCCCTGTATAACTCAGCCTGCAGCCTTGTGTCTTTATATGGTCACAGAACAACCCCTCAGTGACTTCTAATATCCTTATCAGTTTACAGTAGGGGGTACATTATCCCTTATAATACATGAGTGATACTCAGAGTTCCTGTATAACTCAGCCTGCAGCCTTGTGCCTTTATATGGTCACAGAACAACCCCTCAGTGACTTCTAATATCCTTATCATTTACAGTAGGGGGTACATTATCCCTTATAATACATGAGTGATACTCAGAGTTCCCTGTATAACTCAGCCTGCAGCCTTGTGCCTTTATATGGTCACAGAACAACCCCTCAGTGACTTCTAATATCCTTATCATTTACAGTAGGGGGTACATTATCCCTTATAATACATGAGTGATACTCAGAGTTCCCTGTATAACTCAGCCTGCAGCCTTGTGTCTTTATATGGTCACAGAACAACCCCTCAGTGACGTCTAATATCCTTATCATTTACAGTAAGGTTTATGTGACAGTCAGCCACCCTACTGTTAACTGAAACTAAGAAGTAGATGTAAAAACTGCTCAGAGGACCTACCTGAATACATTTACACCAAGTCATATTTTGGGGTTGAGATCTCTCTAAACAGACCATTCTAAGGCTCAGCGTTAACTATGTGCTGCTGTCTGTCTTGCCTTACACTCTCCATCTAGTTCTATTATCTCCATCTTGCCCTGCTGTACTTGATGCCCATCCATTCTATTTAAAGGGGAACTACAGCTACTGCTTTTGCAGGACCCAAGGCAGTTGTTCAGGCTGCATTCTTTGATAGGAGTATCTGTTCCCTGTATCTGTTCTGTATGTTGATTAATGCTGCAATCTGATTGGTTTCCCCCTTCCCATGAAACCACTTCTTCTGTAATCCCATTGGCTGGTGGGGGCTGTTCAGGGGTTGTGAGATTTCCATCATCAAAAAAATCTGTTCCTTCAGTCCCAATCTTGCTTGTCTCATTATTATAACATAATGTTCCTCCCAGATCAGCTGTAATATCTCTCTTATCTTCATATTCACAGTCTGGGAAAAGGAATAAGAGAGACTATTATTTATGGTCCAGCACAGGGTTTGGTTTCAGTGAGAATTATCCCTGTGTTATCTCTGATCTGGGTTATCATTGGGGGATGGTAACAATGACAATATGCACAGAAGGAAACACTTGCCTCCCCATGTTACAGAATGTTTTGTTTAGCAAAGTACAAATTATATTTTGACCTATTTGATTAAACAAAGATGCAATATAAGCCTAGATTACATTCCCAGCATTTCTTCTGTAACTGTAGTATGAGCAACAGAGAAGCAACAAGTACCAAACTAAACCCCCATAACCATTTCCCAATCCCAGATCCCACCGTGCTGGAGTCAATGTTAATGTGGGGGCTCCCACCTCAGGGCCCCCAACCCCCTTTGCTAAATCTACCAGCCTACAGCAGCAGTGTAATTCCTCCACCTCCTCAGGCCATGTCACATCAGCCACCAGTAAATTTGAATGCAGCCTGGAGTAAGGGGCCAGGGTCAATGGGGGAACACAAGGGCCAGGACCCACCAGGTTATTTCCCCAGTGTCCCATCAGACCAGTCCAACCCTGTACCCACAGTGGAGCATATGGAATGAAATAGCCCACGGTGCATGGGGACACCAACTTGATTACAGTGAGGTCTGCCTGGCCAGGTTGAATTCTTCCTCAATCACTATCATATTCTGACTCCATATTCACCTCTAGTTCCCTGGAAGTTTGGTAGAGCTCTGATTCCACAGGCACCATGGGTTTACTGGCTACAGTGTGCCAACATAGAGGGCCCTTAGTGTGGGTAAGCTTTGGAGTGGAGGCAGCAGGCACCTCCAAATCATGGTCCACTTCACTTACTTTAGGACAGTGCCTGTGTAGGGGTGAAGGCCACATCTGTGGAACCTCCTGAGCGCTGTCTGGTTTACCTCCTACGTGGCAAAGAACTAATTTAACGGTGGATGCCTTAGACTCAGATAACTCTGAAGTGTTGCTGGCTTTACACTCTATTGGGTGCTGATCCAACGATCTAGATAGAAAATCACCTCCGTAGGAACAATATAAGGATAATCGGGTTGCCTGAAAGAGCTGAAGGGCCCAATGCCACCAAATTCCTAGAGGAGTGGCTTAAAGTGGTATGCGGTACTGAGACCTTCTCGCCAGCATACATCATGGAGCAGCACATAGAATACCTGCAAGGCCACCGCCTCTGGATGCCCCTCCAAGACCTCTGATAGGCCGGTTTTTGAACTTTAGAGACAGAGATGCGGCCTTACTAGCTGCTAGACGCAAAGGGGGACTAAAGTTTGAAAATACAACTATATCGCTATATCCCGATTTCTCCAACAAAGTACTTGAACAACAGCAACAATTTACCACAGCCAAGCGACAATTTCACGAAGCATGATGTATCCTGCCAAACTTCGGGTCACTGCGGATGGGGAAACCCCACTTCTTTGCCTCAACAATAGAGGCCTATCGGTGGTAGACAGTAGACAGTAAGCGGCTCTTCCTTCAGAGTAAATAAGACACACCATAGCCATCGTCAGGTGATATGCTACAGTCCCAAGGGTTAAACAATTTCTCTTATATATGGTATACCCGGTACAACTCAGGTAATCCGGACTGGTAAACGTGGGTATACCTGGTTTATTACAACATTGAATCACAATTACTTGTGTTACAAGCTTTCAATATTATTGTTGTGATTTTGTTAACAGCGCCACAGTTATAGGCGCACCCTCCTAAAATGTAATGTTACAGGAACCAAACCTCCCCATCACTTGGAGAAGTAGGATGGGTTATGTTGGAATTGATACTAGATACCTTGTTCTGTCTACTTTAAATGTTAGCTCTGCCTTTCTCTTTTACCTTTCTATTCCTTTAAGGGGGAGTCAACATACAAATTCCAGAAATAAAAATGGCGGCTGAAATTACAGCCATCTCCTGGAACGTGAGAGGACTAAATTCCCCCCTGAAGAGGACTTTGGTTTTCAACTTTTTACATAAATGTAATCCTCAAATGATATGCCTCCAGTAGACACATATTTGTAAATCCTCAAATACAAAACCTCTGAAAAAGCTTTGGATAGGCCAAGCTTATCACGCAGTTTACTCTAATTACTCCAGAGGAACTTCTGTATTAATAAATAGGTCTCTGCCATTCCAACTGCTAAACCTTCACAATGACCCGGAAGGCAGATTCACACTTCTATATGTCTCATTGGCAGACTTTCCCTATATCATTATATGTTGCACATTCAACCACTCTTTATTGTATGACCTATTGCCAGGCATTGCTACCTTACCTGCAGACCCCTTACTCATAATGGGGGACTTCAATGCGGTTATGAATGGAAATAAAGACCGTCTCACCTTATCTCCAATTGCCAGAACAGGTACAAGGGGATTGAGGGCCTGGGTGCAGACGGAAGGGTTGGTTGATGTTTGGAGGGTATTTAATCCAACAGAGCAAATGTTTTCATGTTATTCTAGGGGAGCTATGTCAAGGATTGACCTCGCCTTTGCTTTGTCTGAAATGTCCGCCAAAATTACTTAAGCTGAAAAAAAAAAAAATCATCACAAATTTGCTCTATAAAAAAAAGGGGACAAGAATTGGCTCTTTTGGCAAGGGAAGAACAGAGTAGACCCATGGGTGCTTCGCTAATGAGGCGAGTTTAGGCTGTCGCCTCAGGCGGCAGCGCCCCACAAGGTACCAGGGGCAGCAAAAATGCTGCTCCTGGTACTTTAAGAGCAAATTTCCGGGGGAGGGGGGGCAGCAGCAACTGCTGCTGCCTCAGGCGGCGGAGGGGCCAGGATCGGCCCTGAGTAGACCAGCTTTACATGTTCTTTCAAAGAGGGATACAGAGGTAATTTCCAACCCACTACACATCAACCAAAGCCTGGCAGAGAACTATCAACTCCTTTACTCTTCTAAAATAATAAAAACCTCTTCCCAAATAGCAAATTACTTACATCAGTTAGATCCAAAAAATCGTAGTAGACAGCACCAGTCTTGAAAATTATTTAAAAAAGCCTTTATTGTTACTTCATGGCTTTATCATCTGAAAGCCACACAGCCCTTTATCAAGTTAATGTTTCACACATGGTTACACATTCTTATATTGCCGACAAAATGTAGATATGATTAAAATCTTTTTATCTGTTGTTCATGATGTATTTAAGGATTACGCCACAAGATGGCGCATTTTGTGGCGTAATCCTTAAATACACCATGAACAACAGATAAAAAGATTTTAATCATATCTACATTTTGTCGGTGGAGCCTCCCTCTGCACATCTACGCTGCTACTTCCTTGTTCAAATATCTGTAATATTGAAAACATAAATAAAAATCCAGTTAAAAACATACTTAGCGTAATATAAAATGTAGATCATATTCTCAGTTAAGGCCATGGGGCTCCATAGTTTCTAAGCAGCGTATCCACCATGCTTCTTTCTTTAGCAGTTCCTTATTTCTGTCCCCTCCCCGTTAAAGTTTGGGCACATTGTCTATAACTTGGAACCTTTATTGTTGGACCCCATGGCCTTTTTCCACAAAGTGGCATGCAACCGCCTGATCTGTTTTCTTTAATCTTATAGCGGATTTATGCTCCCGTATCCTATCTCTAATCATGCGGGTAGTCTGCCCCACATATAAATACCCACAGGGGCATTTAACAATATACACTACGAAAGTAGATGTACAAGTATAATATCCCCTGATCTTAATGGGGTTACCCTTATGTTTGTGGTACCCAATGTCTCCCTTTTGGCAATTGGAGCAGCAATTACAGGAAAGACAAGGAAAAGTCCCATTATTTTTTGGGCGTAATACACCTTGTCTAATTTGTTTGCCCCCCCAGGTCCGATCTTACCAGCATGGAACCAAGGGTTCTGTTCTTTTTGTATGACATGAGGGGTAGAGCCTGAAAAGCTTCCACAGTGGGTACCCCCTCCTTACGTAAACTCCAGTGTCTATTAATGATCTTAGCCACATCCTTACTTAAGGATGTGAATTTTGAGATAAATGGAATTCTCTTCGTTTTATTTTTATATTTACTCTGGTGTCTATTTTCTTTTCGACCACCCTCAATTTCTTTACGTTGCTGTTGTAATAAAGACATGGGGTACCCTCTCTGAAGGAATTTCTGTTGCATCTCCTCTAAACGTTCACTCTGTCTATCTTTGTTTGATAAAATCCTTTTTACCCGTAAAAATTGCGATTTTGGTAATGATCTTTTAGTTGAGACTGGATGAAATGACTCAAATGTAAAAGGGTATTTTTGTCAGTGGGTTTCACAAAAATGTCTGTTTCCAATTTCCCATCACAGTTTAATACCATGGTATGTAAAAAAGCTATTCTTACTTCATCAGTATGTAATGTAAATTTGATGTGAGGTAGCGCCAAATTGATTTGTTGGTGAAAATCCTTGAGGGTACACAGTGGTACATCAGTTAGATCTCCCAAACCTATCCCTAGAGCACAGAGCCTTGTTAGAAGCTCCTACAAAAGAGCAGAAAGTTGTGGAAGCTATTGCTGCTCTACCTCAGGGGAAAACCCGTGGCCCAGATAGGATACCAAACACATGGTCTCACATATACCACACAACTAGCCCCACTCCTCAGAGACATTTTCAACCAAACCCTCCACACAGAACTTCTTCGCCCCTCTTTTAGAGAAGCCACCATAGTCTTAATTCTGAAGCCGGGGAAAAACTCTCAGTTACACTCCTCCTACAGGCCCATCTCGTTAATTCATTCGGATGCTAAAATACTAGCCAAAGTACTGGCAAGGCTACTAAACTATGTGACAACCTCAATAGTAGCCCCTGACCAAGTAGAATTTATTCCCCACAAGGCAGCTGAGTTAAACATTAGAAGGTTATATACCAACTTAACAATCACACATATAAACAAGGGTACCAGGGTCATTGCCTTTTTGGATAACGAGAAGGCATTTGAATGGGAATATTTATGGCCTTGAGAACTTTTGGATGTCGAAAATTTTTTAAAACCTGGATACAAGTTCTATATAATCAACCCACTGCCAGAATTCTCTCAAACTTAGAGCTTTCTCCCCCAATTAGTCCCTCCAGAGGTTCCCCCCAAGGCCTGTCGCCGGGCCTCTTTGCCCTGGCTATGGTGCCACTGGCATGTTTAATTAGAGCAACTCAAGAAATACAGAGTTTTGAGATAGGAAACCTTAGGGAGAAAATATCGTTGTTTGCGGACGATACACTCCTGTATCTCAATGACCCTGGCCCATCACTACAAAAGGCTTTATGTTTAATTAACAACCATACAGAGTTCTCTGGCCTTGAAATTAACTGGACAAAGTCATCACTAATACCAGTGGATCCTCAGGCCATAGATGCTATTGATGCTTCACTTCCTCTGATCCGAGTAGATACAATAAAATACTTACATAATAACTCAATAATCTACAATAACTCAATAATCTACATACATCCACAAATAGACACATTTAAGGAATTAAACCTAGATCCATTAATGGTATCACTTATTAAATCAATTGACAAATGACTCCCCTTATCACTGACTGGTAGAATAAATGAAATTCCTGCCTAAATGTTTGTATCTCTTTCGACAATCTCCTACTTGGATTCCTATGGGGTTTTTCAAGCAACTACAAAGTCATCTAACTAAACTTTATTGGTCGCCTTGTCCCACAAGGATAAAACATAATGTCCTGACTTCTCCAATAAACAAGGGTGGAATGGCAGCACCAGATATGCTGGGATATTTCTTAGCCTCCCAATTGTCCCTATTAGACGATGGCTTAGTATAAATATGGAGGACCCAGTGACGCTACTAGAAGCTCAATTAATAGGGTCACTGGAGGGACTGAGGAACCTGGTTTATAGAAAACCCCCGGCTTTGGCTTACCCAACCCCAATGATCCAAAATAGAGTAAAGGCATGGCGGTTAGGCTCTGATAGAATAGGGAAAAATCCCTAGGTTTTATCACCTCATATCCCACTTTGGTATAACCCTGATTAGCAGCAACTTACCACTGTAACTGACCCCCAGATATTGGCACAATACAATGCAAAATACCTTGGTGACATTTAAGAAGATAATTCCTTATTATCCTTTCAGAAACTAAAGGACAACTTTAATATTCCAAACTCAAAGGTATTTAAAAAAATCTTGAGACAATTGAGACATGCCCTAGCTCAGCAATTTCAGTCCACTGCTCCTCAAACTGAAATTACTTTGATTGAAAAAAACTAACGTAAAGAACACCTCCATAAACCTCTATCCACCATCTACAATCAAATCAGGATAACCGGATATACTACCATGCCATGACTGTACCAAAAGTGGATTACAAATATTCCTGATCTTATCCAGGAGCAATGGGAAATAATACTTGCTGAATCTATACAGCCACTAATTCAATTGCAATCTTGATTGCAAGATCAACCCTGCAATTCCAAACATATGTAATAGGTGTAAAGGAATCAATGCTGACTTCTTCCATCTGGCCTGGAGTTGCCCCTCAATTCAGGGATTGTGGATGGGGATAGTCTCGTATATCTCCCGTCTCATGGCATTACCAATAGAGACCCATCCATCAGTCTTGCTCTTGAACTTCAGACACAACAACCTCAGAGAAAACACTATTTACCTTCTTGCTCTTCTATGCCAAAAAAGCTATTGCTATTAAATGGAAAGAGCAATATCCACCTGCCTTTGGATAACTCAGGTGGAGCAAGCACTCCCCATATTAGAACAAATTTACCCTGCTAGAGGTTGTCCCTCTAAATCCCTATCTAAATGCTTTGGATATTACAAAATGAATCCTATACTAATAGCAAAAACAAGATACATCTCAACCTTTGCTCGGACTAAATCTGGACATAAGACTGGAGGCAAGGAGAAATACAACTAATAGGTTAAATGTAATAAATTTGCGCAAGAGAAATGGTTAACAAGGAACAAGCAAGTGCGGTTGTATTAAATGCCTGCCTCATCTATTATTTTCTCTACCATCTAACCTCTCTTTCAACTCACTTTCTCTATCGATCAACCTTCCCGTCTCTGTTTTCCCGGGGTTAAATGAAAACTCACCAGTACAAAATGTTTTTGTCAACTTTTTTTTGTTTACTATTGCAAAAAATGTACAACACGTTGTAAAGAAACATCAGCTGGCAATAAATAAAAGTTTTAAAAGAAAAAAAAAGTCACAGCTGCCTGGCACCTCCAGGACATTTACTTGCTCATATATTTACTCTATAGATCCCAGTTGCACAGTGAGTACATTGCTTCTGGGTCCTGCAGAGTGTTAAGCATTTCCGCCACTTAGCTAAAACTTTATGGGACTGAAAGCATCGACCTCTCCTTATAAACTTAACACCCTCCATTTCACATTGTCTGGAGCAGTAACTACAAATATGGCTGATAGATTGTCTTAAACATATTAACCCAGCCCCAAATAGATAGAGGTAACTTCTTCCATGTATCCTCTATCCTGATAATGTGAGGTAACAATGAATCCAGATTCAGCTCTGGGTATTTCCAATATTTATTAGAAACCTCCAAGGTAGTTAAAGGCTTGTGTCCATTGCAAAGTAAAACACACACTGTACTTTGTAGGATCTGCCGCAGGGTCAAGTGCTTCTATTATAGACTCACCCCAATTCAATATTCTCCTCTTCTCATACTGAAATGCAGATTAATAAATATGTTTCATACACTTAGAACAAACCTATAGTTTTTCTCTTTTGTGCAGCTTTAAATGTACTTTAAGATTAGTGTTACGTGTAAAGCATTTCCCACATTCAGAACAAGAAAAAGGTTTCTCTCCTGTGTGGGTTTGCTCATGAGATCTCAGGTTAGTATGAGTCAAAAAACATTTCCCACATTGAGAACAACAAAATGGTTTCTCTCCTGTGTGGGTTTTCTGATGAGATCTCAGGTTAGTTCGAGTCGAAAAACATTTGCCACATTGAGAACAACAAAATGGTTTCTCTCCTGTGTGGGTTTTCAGATGTCTAGTAAGTTGTGGTGAAAAGGCAAAACATTTCCCACATTCAGGACAAGAGAAAGGTTTTTCCCCTGTGTGGGTTCTGTGATGATATTTAAGGTGTATTTGTTTTGAAAAACATTTCCCACATTCAGAACAAGAAAAAGGTCTCTCTCCCGTGTGAGTTCGACAATGGACAACAAGTTCTGATGATCTGAAAAAACATTTCCCACATTGAGAACAACAAAATGGTTTCTCTCCTGTGTGGGTTTGCTCATGAGATCTCAGGTTAGTTCGAGTCGAAAAACATTTGCCACATTGAGAACAACAAAATGGTTTCTCTCCCGTGTGGGTTTTCAGATGTCTAGTAAGTTGTGGTGAAAAGGCAAAACATTTCCCACATTCAGAACAGGAAAATGGTTTCTCCCCTGTGTGAGTTCTGTAGTGAATCTTAAGAGATGAGTGGATTTTAAAGCATTTCCCACATTCAGAACAAGATAAAGGTTTTATCCCTGTGTGGGTTTTCTGATAAGATCTCAGGTTACCTGTGTGGGTTCTCAGATGTCTAGTAGGTTGTGATGAAGAGGCAAAACATTTCCCACATTCAGAACAAGATAAAGGTTTTATCCCTGTGTGGGTTTTCTGATAAGATCTCAGGTTACTTGTGTGGGTTCTCAGATGTCTAGTAGGTTGTGATGAAGAGGCAAAACATTTCCCACATTCAGGACAAGAGAAAGGTTTCTCTCCCGTGTGGGTTCTTTGGTGGACAGTAAGGTCTGATGGTTTGGCAAAAGATTTTCCACATTCAGAACAATTAAACCGTTTCTTAGCTGCATGAACGTTAAGATGATTATGAAGATATTTGCAATGAGAAAAGTCTCTCTCCTTATTATTTGTCTTTTGTTGTGTCTCAGTGTCTCGTGGCAAAAGAATCTGTTTTGTTATGAGAAATTCATGTGGGGATGTACAGGCATTTTTATCATATTTATCCTCCTGCATGAAGAGGCTGCACCCCATGATAGGAGTAGGTGTATCTGTTCCCTGTATCTGCTCCGTAAGGGGATTAATGCTGCAATCTGATTGGTTTCTCTCTTCACCTGAAGAGGTTTCCTCTTTGATAGCATTTGATAAATCATTATCTGCCAAGCTGTTCAGGTTGCATTCTTTGATAGGAGTATCAGTTCCCTGTATCTGTTCTGTATGTTGATTAATGCTGCAATCTGATTGGTTTCCCCCTTCCCATGAAACCACTTCTTCTGTAATCCCATTGGCTGGTGGGGGCTGTTCAGGGGTTGTGAGATTTCCATCAGCACAAAAACCTGCTCCTTCAGCCCCAATCTTGCTTGCCTCATTATTATAACATAATGTTCCTCCCAGATCAGCTGGAATATCTCTCTTATCTTCATATTCACCGTCTGGAAAAAGGAATAAGAGAGACTATTATTTATGGTCGAGCACAGGGTTTGGGTATCAGAATAATTAAAACCTTGGATAAAGTGGGTGGCAGAGATCACCAAGACTTAGTTGTATTATATAATTAAAAGAACTAATACAC